>NW_020956225.1:112780-117327 GCF_003031625.1 Empidonax traillii
ACTGACAAATTTTCAAATATAGAGAATACAAAGTTAGCTTGAGGTGTTGTCTTTGTAAAAGATTGGTTCACTTGTGAATTTCTGCTGTAATAAACACCTTTATTCAATTATTCACACCTTCAAAACAATACAGATCTCAATCTGACTAGCTTTACTCACTGGAGACTTGATTAAAATATACCTGTAAATAAAGTGGTAAAATACATATCCAGATGATCTGTTTGCAATTTCTGTCACATATGTTACCATAACTTTTTCAGATTTTACTTCAGCTTCTTTTAATATGAATAGCACAAGCTTTAATCTGGTGCTTCAGAAAGGCAAAGAGGAAAAACTCAGGTTCAAAATATATTTGTACATTAAGTACAAGTATGCATAAGAGTTTATATATGAGTGCATCATATTGTAAATAAGTTGAAATGTAGAACTTCCTGAATTACCATGAAATATACATTCACCATATTTGTTGTGATTTGCTTGTGATCAATCATGTTTTGATTGATAAAATAATAATATATTTAACTTGAAAGTAGATGGTAAATTCGGAAAGAAAGAGAACTCAAGGTACAAGAAAAAAGCCTGAGGAAATAAGGATGTCTAGAAAAGTGAAAATCAAATAGCTAAGAGTGTAAAGACTTTAAATTCAAGGGAAGGGTTTGGCTGTCTTCTCATTTATGTGAGTATATACCATGGTAAGTATGCAAAGGCAGCAGAGTGTGCTTATAAAACCTCCCAAGATCAGAGAAGAAGCAAAACAAACTGTTTTTATGAATATCAATTCTTAAATTGTCTCTCAGAACTATTTCAATTTGCAGACTAGATTGAAATTTTGCTTCTATTTAAAACCTTTAAAAGTTATTTATGCCAGCAGCCTTTCCAATTGTATTCAATATATAAGAAGTGCTACTGATGTCCTTTACTAGGGGAAAGATTACTGGTAGACATTCTCACTACACTAATTTTGAAAAATTGCATTTACTTACATCTTCTTTTACACCTTACTGATTCACCACATCATCAGGATTATTATTTTTTAATCTACCTCTTAAGCAAAAGCTTAGTAAATAATAATTCTAGGTAGATAGATGTAGGAATATAGAGACATTTTACATAGAATGGATTGGAATTGAATAGAACAGAGTATGTCTATCAAAAGGGACCCACAACAATTATCCTGACCAATTCAGGGCTGACAAAGATCATGTTAAGGGCATTGTTCAAATGGGTCTGAAACACTGACAGGTTAGGGGCACTGACTACCTGTCTAGGATGCCTCTTTCAGGGTGTTTAACTACCCTCTTGGTAAAGAAATATCTTATAATGTGCAGTATAAACCTCTGACACGGCTTTGAACTGTTCCCACATCTCCTATCACTGGATACAGGAAGAAAAGCTCAGCACCTCTTTTTGTTTCCCTTCCTCAGGAAGCTGTAGAGAGCAATGAGGTCACTCCCCCTCAGGCTCCTTTCCTCCAAATAGATAAACCCAAAGTCCTCAACCACTCCAAATCAGTCATACCGTCCAGCCTTCCACCAGCTTTGCTACCCTTTTCTGGTTGCATTCAAGGACCTGAACAATCTTAAATTGTGGGGTCTGGAACTACACACAGTATTGAAGATGAGACTGTACCAGCACCAAATGCACATGAATACAAAGCAGCTTATGAATAAAAGATATATTTACACTAATTTTAGCTTGCAAATATTCTTCACATAGAATCTTCAGTTATTTTAGGAAGGGTGAATTGTTTCAAGAGAGACTGCCTTCTGTGTTGTAAAATTGAAAATTCTCAGTCACTGTTAAATATTTCAGGAATGTTTTTTATTGGTTCTTTTTAACTGTGGATACAGAAACACGGGAGATGTCCTCCATTTTTCCAATATCTTAATCTTTGATGTGTAAATGGTCACTGAATATGTAAAGTTCCCCACAAAATCTTCTCTACCTGTAGACTGTTGGAACTAACTGTGGCTCCTACTGTATCTCTACTTAGTCTCTAAGATGTACACTGAACTTGAAGAGAGTTTTACCCACTGTCACTGAAGAAATGCCTGACAAGAACAACCAAGTATCTACAAGCCAAGTATCTATACCAGCATGTGGACCTCAGACACATCAAGACTGCGATTGTCTTCCAGTGACTCCCAGTGACTAGTGGAGGTACAGATATGTTCCTAGTCAGCCATTCTCCACCAGGGCCAACTCAGGCAGACAGATAGATACCAAAGTAAATTATATCCTCTAGAAACAACAGGTTAAAAGTCCATGGTGGGAATGAGGAGAGTCGTTTCTAATGCTCTATAGTGAAAATTCTGCAATGTCAGCTAGTGGCCTTTCAAAGATGCAAACCTGACTGCCTGTGAAATCATAACTTATGTCTCAGTTTTATAATGCTCATCTGTCTGTGACCCAAGTCCCAGTTTTAGGAAGAATGGTTGAATGATTGCAGAGGAGCAACTGAGGTTAACACTTCTTTACCTGATGGTGGACAACCATTGGACAGCACACATTATCATGTGAGTATACTGCTTCTTAAACTGTTAGTCTGGTAGGTCCCAATCATTTACCATACCAGTTAAGTAATAAATATTTGTGTGCTCATGAATTGCATACACAAAAACATTAGAAGGTTTTTCATTATTCACCAAAAGCTGATTATCTCTGCCCTCAATATTCGCTGAAAATTTTTTTTGTATTTCATAATTCTATCTCAGGGTCATTGAAATAGGCATCAGTCTACTCTCACATACGCTGCTCTCATGTACCTCATATGTCCCACAAATCCCCCAGAACTCTGTGTGGAAAATAACGATTCATCTCAGTCACAAAAGTCAGTGTTTTAAGCTCTGACTTGTTTTAAACAAGAAGAAAAAAGACTTCTCAAAGGATAAATCAACTCATTATAGAGCACACTTCTGAAAAAAGTTTGTATTATTTAAGGTCTGCAGAAGCCTTCTCCATTAACTGACAAAGGAAGCTAGAAGAAAAGATTAGGAGAAGAGGATTAGAAGTCTAAATGACAGCCATCTAACGTGAGACAAAATGAATAATACCTTGTGGATGAATCCCAGGATTAGGAAGTTTGACATCTGATGTGAATTTTAACACAAGCTACTCCAACAACATGAATGCTGTCCTTGGTCCTTCAATAGCAGCGGGAGAGCACAAGAGTATTTGACTACTGATGATAATACTGTTAAACCATGAAAGTCTTCAATTACATGTTCCTCAAAACTATTTTTATTATGCTCTAAGAAATTATTCTGTAATTGGTAAAATTGCAGATAAATAGCTGTGTGTATATAACACCCCTCTTTCAAAAGCTCATGCCCACATGCAGCTGAATGTAGTTAAAAGTTTCTGCTGCTTTATCTTCACTTTAGCAAAATTAAACAATAGTACACCAGGAGTTTATAATTATATAAAATATAACACAATGCATCTTTAGAAAACAATGTATCATACATCTATGACAGCTAATCAAATATAATGTAATTGCTTTTCCAAATGAAGAAAAAATTAAATTCTAATAAGGTTGCCTGATTTCTATTTTCTAACCAGACAAAGTTGCAACCCATAAAAAGGAGTTACCATAAGGTGAAAGTAATTATCAAAATTATTATAGGAACATTGAGAAGCATAACAGACTGTTGAAAGAGGTGCTATTGATTTTTTTAACTTTATCTGCTCCTTGGAAAAATATCACAGACATACTACCATTTTATGTCAAATCTTGAAATAAAAACTTGTTTAAATATTTCCAATATTGTATGATTCTATCAGGATTTTTTCCTCCCTTCCTTTTTCTTTGTCCATAATTAAGCAGCTAGACGATTGAGGAGAAAATATTTTTTACAGGAAATAAAATTATATCCTTTTAATGTCTTCTATATTTTTAAAAGCTTAGGTTATATATCAGCTCTTGTGGTTTAGCCCCAGACTGCAGCTTATTGTCTAAACCCCACACAACTGCTCACTCATTGCCACCAGAGCAGGAGAGGGGAGAGAATCAAAGATGTACATGTGAGAAAACTCAAGGGTTGAGATAAAGACCACTTAATAGGTAAAGAAAAAGCAGTACAAAAAAGCAAAGCAAACCAAGGAATTCATTCACCACTTCCCACGGGTAGAGACAGGTGCTTAGGCATCCCCATGAAAGCAGAGTTCCATCAGGTGTAGTAGTGACTTGAGAAGACAAACATCATAAATTTGAATGCCCCTCCTTCTTCCTCCTCCTTTATATGCCAGCTTTATATGCAAATCATGACACCATATGGCACAGAATATTGCTTTGGTCAGTTGGAAGGCCTTGAACCTCTGTAAGCACTGCTCCACAATAACAGATATCTCTGTATTGTGAACACTGTTTAGATCACCAATCAAAAACATAGCCCTACATGAACAGCTATAAAGAAAAATTAATTTTATCCCAGCAAAAAACAATACAAACTCCTATGTGTAAGGAATGCTTATTTAAACTTAAGTTTCATATTTAAAATTTATTTACATGCAATATATGATTTCAGATCAGATTTTATCTTGGAATA
>NW_020956225.1:117579-131219 GCF_003031625.1 Empidonax traillii
TAGATCACCAATCAAAAACATAGCCCTACATGAACAGCTATAAAGAAAAATTAATTTTATCCCAGCAAAAAACAATACAAACTCCTATGTGTAAGGAATGCTTATTTAAACTTAAGTTTCATATTTAAAATTTATTTACATGCAATATATGATTTCAGATCAGATTTTATCTTGGAATAATGGTACACTGAGAAAAAAAGAAAAAGAAAAAGAAAAAGAAAAAGAAAAAGAAAAAGAAAAAGAAAAAGAAAAAGAAAAAGCGAAAAAGAAAAAGAAAAAGAAAAAGAAAAAGAGAAAAAGAAAAAGAAAAAGAAAAAGAAAAAGAAAAAGAAAAAGAAAAAAAAGAAAAAGAAAAAGAAAGAAAAAGAAAGATGGTTTTCATGTTTGGTTTATTTTGAATTTCCAGTGTCGGGTCAGAATTTACATTTACCTCAGTGTTGTTCTCAGCAGCAAGAGTTTGGATATCTATTCTAAGGTGCAGAATTAACTTCTTCCTCATTATTACAAAACCCATTCTGTAGTATGCTGCTGGATTTCTGATTAGAGCTGTGACTTCTGAGATATAGAGTAATGAGATTTCTTACTCCTTGCTACTTCTTCTCCTGTGTAGGCTTAGACTGTAATTGTGAAAACATGATTCAGGCAAGCAGAGGTCACGATAGTACATGAGTATTATTTGCAATAGTTCTGCATACATGAAATGTCATAGATTTTTAGATCCATTAACAACTATCTTCTAAAATGGTTCTCTACAGCAAATTAAAGGGTAGTCTTGCAGATATTCTAGGTATCTTGAAAAATCTGTAAGATGTAGAGTTCTGGCTGTTGAGGTTTCTGTAGTTAGAAGGTCAGTTACAGTAGAGATCTTTCCTACAACTACTTCAGAGTAATTAATTATGGAGAAAATACACTGTATAATTTAGGGAGCAAAGCTGAGCCCTACAAAATTAAAAAAAAAAATTGACATTTTTCATTTTGTATTAGTACATTGCCTTCTTATATTGTCTTCTTGTGTAAGTCTTCTAATGGCCAGTCTTCACGAACGAAGAACTGGGGAAGGTCTTTACACCTTCCAGCCTGAGCATTGGATTTTTTAGGTGAGACACAGTGTGAGCGGAACTGAGCCCACCCTTTAATTCTAAGGTTCATCTGCTGGGGCCAAGCGAGCTTGGACGGTGGCAGCGAGGTCCTCAGGACGTAGATGGATTGCCTTACAGGGCTAACAAGCTCTTTCTGCCTGGGGAGTGTCCTAAGTGGGAATCGAACCCGGGTCTTGGCGTTGACAGCGCCGTGCCTTAACCACTTCACCACCAGGGGCACTCTCTTGTGCAAGTAAATTATTGTGGACATACTTGCATGGCTCATCTTTGTTGAAAGGTCTTGGATAACTGCAGCTCTTAGGATGGGAATAACAGTGTAGCTAGTATATAGTGCTGGGACACCCAAAACCGCTTGAACAAAAATTATTGTGTTATAGTGGATGACACTCACTAACTGGATGATGTCCATCACCTTTAGGGTAACTAGAGAATTACAAAGTGATTTTTAAAACAAAAAGCACTGGCTTGAAAAATACAGAAGAAGCATGGTGATTTTTAACAGAGGGAGACAGAGCAGGTAACAAAGTATGATCCCTTCCAGAGCGGCCACAAACCCCTTCTGAGGTGAAGCAGAGCAGGGTCATGTGTGTGCATATCTGTGTGTGTGCACATTTGTGTACCTTTGTGGGAGGTCTGCATGGAATACATTATTTGTCGCACTGCTGATACTTATCTGTGCACAGATGTACAGGTCAGTGTACAGGTCACTGATTGCGAGTTAATTATATGTATTTGACAAATTATTAAAGCCCTTTGACCTATTTCAATCCATTCTGAATTAAAATCTTGTTTAGCTAACTACGGTAAGACAGGAACACTGAACTGACCAATTTTGTGTATTCCCTACTGGCAAACAGTCGGTGACACAAAATATATATAATCACTCTACGTTACTTGAAGGAATCAGCTACTTAAATGGATAAAGTTCAGATGAAATTATTTAGTTGTTCTTATTTTATGGAAGGTGTTATAAACTGAGATTTTGAGTTCCTCTCTGGCATGTTGAAGAATCTGCTCAACTCTATAGTGAAATGCTAAGGATTCATTGAGCTGAAACACAAATTCATAAAGTGAAATATTTTTGAAAGTAGTTCTGAATATAAGTTTTATTATATCCTGGTACATTCTGTCTTTATGAAGAATTTGAATTAATAAGTAATAATATGCATGTTCTCAGGTATTTGATGACCTCAAATTCTCATATGTTGAGTTAAACACAACAGCATACATTTTTTTTCTATGACAATTTTACAGGCACTTATGTGTCACACCTGCCACTTGTACATACAAGCAACTTTGGAACACTCTTGTATTTAATTTGTTCAAAGGTTGATGATAAGATAATAAACTGCTTGGCCTCTATATGTTTCTAGCTTAAGATACTTGTTTTGCTTCAGAAACTGTACAGTTTTTATCTGGGTATCAGCTAAGTACTTTCACATTTACAATCCATTAAAGTGCTCCTGCAGGGTGATTCTCTCTGACTTTAGGAGATATATATTTCCATGCGCTGGATCACATTTTGTTGGTTAGAATAAAAAAAAAAGTCATACTAAATTTACCATATATACTTAAAACTCTTAAGAACTTGGAAATTGGTCACATTTATTATTTGTTGCACAATCAGGAGTTGATCAGCCTTTTAATTTTGAATAATGTGCTTTGGGGTTTGGGGGGTTTGATTTTTTTATTTTTAATTTGATGGGGGTTTTGGGGGGGAGTGGGGTTTTGATTGTTTTTTTGTTGTTTTTCTTTTTTAAATACAGCTTATGTCTCTAGTAACTTATTGCAAGTCTAAAGCAAATCCATTTATAACCACTATTTGTTCTCCTTATTTTTCAACAAAAGGGCCTCTATTCAAAGAATTATTAAATCTCCTTTAACTTCTGTGTATCAAGAATTGTGCATCATACAGGTTAAAGCTTTGGACATGGAAATGTTGCCAAGTGCCTCCTGATTTAATTTAACACTCACTAATTTAATGAGTGTTGGTTTTTTTGGTTTTTTTTTTTCATCTTTCTGTCTTGATAACAGTGTGCATTAGTGAGAAAAAACTTCTCAGGTATGAAAATGTCTTAGCTTTGTTTTATCAAAATATAGTTTTCAAAATGTCCACTCCTTGGATATTTAAAATAATAGATATTACTTCTTCCATCACTTCTCCCTGAAGTTAAAATAAACTGCCATTTAGCCTGTCCTCAGACTTTTATTTAAATAATAGTGTTAGACTAGCCACCTTCCTGTCTTTCAGGATGCTGCCTGTACTAAATGAGTATGGTAAAGTGACATTAAAAGTTCAGTCAATATTCTTCTAGTGAGTCAAAAGTCTAATTTGTGTTATTTTATCTAGTCATATTGCCACATGAAATATTACACAGTGTTGCATTTACTGTAACATTTGTATTTTGATATCCGAAGTCTGCTCTTTTATTTTCCTATTAACATCTATTCCCTGCCCCCTTAATTAGACATCTGCTCAGACCGAAGAAGGCTTACAGAATAGGGCTCAAGAAGTCTTTAACTAAGAACTGGTTTAGTTTCATAGAAAATATGCCATTTATGGCAATAACTCTTATCCAGTGTTTGTCAGTGATCTGATACACTCCTGTGAGGCATAACACAAGCAGACTCATTAGATATAGCACAGTAACTCCTCATGTGACATTTAATAAAAATTGATTATGCTAGAATTTATCAAACTTGAAACATATGCCTTATCCTGATACAAATCAATCAATATTTTTTTAATATTCCAGAAAATAAATTGCATGAACTAAAGATTTACAGATGGGCTAGAAGCAGTTTATTCCTTGTGATGGTTATTATCAAGTATAATATCAGTAATACTTGATGCTCCATGCACCATTATCATATTTTAAAAATGAAAATGAAATAAGATCATAATCACTCCACATTAAACAATATAAGATTAATTGTACTCTGTTTGTTCTATTTTATTTTAAAGTTGTTTGTCTCAAATGTCTAAGCATTGTTATCAAGGTAACATGGAACATTTGTCATTAACATGGAACAGAGTAAATGTGATGCAGAGGCAGCAATGGACATGGGGGGACAGAGGAGCTTGCAGTACTTGCTCTTTCACTGTCTCATCTCCTGCTCCATTGCTGTTCTCACAGAAAAGCTCTGGACACACCGAAGTTATTAAAAATAGCACTTTCAGTGCCTGTCCTCCAGTGCTAAACATAGCTGCACAGGCTGACTCTATTCCATGGGCTACATTTAAAAGTGCTTTAGCATTCATGACAGTTTCCACATCAAAACTACTGGTATTGAACGATACCTGCCCTATGCCTTGTTCCCACATGTTCTTACAAGAACTCTATTTGTCCTAACCCAAAGATGTGCTGAGGATTGGTCTAATATTTAAGATATACACAATATTTAAATTCCAGTATCCTTGCTTGTGACTTGTTATTATTTATTTTACTAACATATAGGATCTTTTACAGCCAAGATCCTTTGGAGTATGCTGTTGTTTTCCAGCTCCGTAGAAACTGAAGATATTAAAATGGAGTGTTACACATTATTTGATTACTCCTATCTGTACTCCTCAGATGTCTCAAGCCAGGGGCTGCTCTCCCTCCTCTCACTGCTGGCAGAGTTCCTTCATCATGCTGTGGATTTTGTCATTACGCAATTTGAAAGGAGGAAGGGAACTGTGTTCCTGACTGGGTCTCTGGAAATGCGTTCCACCTTCTACATTTTTCTCATTTTTCACAACTCTATTTCAGCATATAAATCTCTGTTAAAACCAGTCCTTATTTGGAGATGTCTGTAAAGTTACAAGACTAAAGAATAAACACTAAATAATAAACTTAGAATATTAGAATTTGCAAGCCTAAAATGGTTAGTAGTGAAATTGTGGAAAGTCACAAGTTTTGCTTAGATGACCATCCTTTTTGATCAGTGTTTGTGTTTTAGAATGCCACCTATCTCTGCTAATGTCCCTTGTTGTTTTCCATTCATATTATCCTTTTAGTATACAACCTATTAAAATATTTATATTGTTTTGTTGTTTTATGGGAGAAAGGCAGGTCCATATATTTAAAAAAAATATGCTTAATGTGATTATAATGAGAGGATAAATTTTATTCTGAGTTTAACTTTCCAAAATTCAGTTCAATCTTGGATTGATCAATATCAAAACATAACTGGCAAGTTGTAAACATCTGTCTACAAAACAGGAATGTTCTCTTTGCGTCATTAAGGGAATACATGAATGCAGTTCTCCTTTGAATTCTCATTTCAAGTGTCTTATTAACTAGAATTTTAAAATCAGGGTTAAAATTAAAACTGTTGTGTATGGCTAAGGTACTGTTTATGCAGTAGCTTATGATTTCAAGTGCCTTTTACTTCTAAAAACCTGTTTATTGCTTGTTACACTGAGGTACATTTAGATATGAGAATTGTCTGAACCTGTTTTTATTGGACAGTGGGGAACAGAAAAAAAATCTTCACTGCTTTCCTAGTTTAGATGGTGTTAAAGACATATGAAGATGATGGTTCTCATAACTTACCGAGAAATGAGGTCTAAAAAGAATAATGAATCAAAGGCAATGAGACAGGGAAGAGAAAGGGAAAAGGACTTATGAAATGGATCAGTTGTTTGTTTCTGTGCCTTCTGCTTTAGTTTTGAAGTCTAGAATTGCAATTCTCTGTTAAAAAGATGCTTAATTAATAATGCATTGAGCATCATTACTGAAAAACATAGTTGAAATGCAATGCATGTTAAGACAATGTATACTTTCTTAAGCCATTACAAGGATTACTTTTTATAACTTTATATGTGCTATTCCCTTCGCAGATCTAAAGTTTTACTAAGATATAAAAGACAGTAAGGAGAAGGGGAAAAATAAAAAAGACATAGAATTTCTTATTTAAAAAAAATAAAAATTAGATATGATTATCTACTGAACAATCTGGTTTTAGTGTTTCTTTCTTGTAGAGTTTTAAATTATATGTCTGCCATGCTGATCTTCAGTTGGAAAGACCAAATATCTACTTCCTGCACCAATATTGAATCCTATCATCAATAACAATACAGATTATCAAATTACTTCAACTGACGATTAGTGAATCCTGTGAGCAGTTGATGTTAGCATTTGCATATCACTAAAGCTGTACAGTACAGACTTTCCATTTAAATACAATATTTAAGAAGGTATGTCTCAAAACAACATTAACATTATCAATATTTTTGAACAATAAGAGTTATCATATGAAGAGAAAACAAAAAAACCATAGTTATCAGAAAGGTTTTTTGTAGCATAAGTTTCTAACCATTCCCCAGAATTCTTGTGAAAGAGTTTGAGCAAGGATTTCTTTGCAAAAATCCTTTACTTTCAAATTCTAATGGAAGGTTTTGGATGTTTTCCCAAAAGAAGATGAAGATGGAAGAACATTTAGTTAACAGTTTACGCTATGACTTCAAAACCTCACTGGCAAATTCATTTTTACTAATTAGTTTTGGGTTCTGGTTTACTTTGGTTGAGGCTTTTAGCTTGGTTTGTTTGTGTTTGTTTTTTTTTTTGTTTAGTTAAAAGCCTAAGAAGGACTGCAAACATTAAAGGTAGTAATTCTACTATTGTAGGACTTTAAAACTTCTGAAATGTCTATTAAACTAGACATGCAGTTCTGTAATCTCATCGTTGTCTGAATCCTGCACAGACAATTTCAAGACATCATCTGGCATATGGGATTACTGTGGCAGTCCATATGCTTCGTAAGAGTTGGTGTTCAAATGAAAATATGCAAAGTCAAATACAAAGGTGGCCCAGGTGACAAAGCCTGATTACTAGCAGCTACAACAAGCTGCTGGCTCAAACTCAAAATATGTTCCTTTCAGTTTGTTGGTTTAATCTGAATTGTATTAACCTATTTTACAATTCCAAAAATGTAGCATCAACATGGACTTGTACAATAAACTTAAGTCCCAATAAGTTCAACTTGATACACTATAAATGATTTGAAGGTGGATATTTATTCTGTTTTGTATACCTGAGCAATGCTTTATAGAGTAGCTATTGTATAGGCTTGTCAGTATGCCTTCATGTGAGAAAAAATATTATGTTTGTGGAGAAGTATGGTGCAGAGTATTTAGAAGTATTCTAAATTCAAAATGTGTTGATGTTTCATGCTACAACATGCTTCAAATACAAAAGACCTGTTTCAGTTCCATCCCAAGTTGCTCTTTCACTTTCAGCCTCTTTTTCTGACACTTCTGTTTGCTCTCTGTTTCTAAAGAACTGCCCTGGAGCCCTTCTGACAGATGTTTTTGCTCATTTAAAGCTATGTATCTTACTCTTTAAACTTGAATCACTGCTAAATTTTGAAGTGGATGTCTTGATCATCCCTGCTGCTTGCACTAAGGTTTGCATCATAGACTCTTCTCTGGATACATCTAAAATAAAAATTTAGTGTGCAGGATATTGTTTGGCTGGGGGTGGGGGAGAGGGGTATGTTATTTTTAGGAGGGCCTTGGTTGATTTTTCACTGGAAATTGCCTTGCATTTTAGTGCCTTACAGTGTGCCCTAGAATGCACCTCTAATTTATTAAAAGCAATTTTCTTCCTGCTGGAAGTAAAATTTAAGTCATACAAAAGAATCATATAGATAAATGTAACATGGATGGATTAGCTCTGTCCTTCAGTTAGTTCTTTCTGTGCTTATGTGCAAGACAAGAAACTGCTGTAAACTTGATTTCAACAGACACTATGTGAAGCACAGTCCTAGAATAGCAATAATCACATTTACTGGAATTCAGGTATAGTCTATCAATATTTGCACTTTAGAAATTCAGTCTGAACATGCAAATTGAATTCTCTTCACTATCAGGTAGCATAGAAGATGGTCTCCAGAAGTACTCCAATTGGATGTCTGAGTAGGGGACCAGGCAATACTTCAAAATAAAATTTTCTTGGTGAGTTCAGGCATACTCAGCTGTTTCAACGTACAAATCTGCTCCTGTTAACACAAATATAATTCCACTTTCCCAGATCTTCAGCTAAACCATTAATACTCTAGGGCCCAAATTAACCCCTGTTATCTCAGCAAGTAAGCAGCATTAACTGATTCAGAAGTTATTCCTAATTTCCTTTACAACTGGTAAACAGAGGATGATTCACGTGCCTGTCTCTACTGAGAGTAAAAGGAGTTTTAATTAATATGTTCTCAAATAATCCACTTTGGTTAGATGCCTAAAGTAAACTGGAATGAGCCCAAGTTGTTTAAGGCTTATTTGGGGACAATATGGTGAACAAATAAGAAACACAGTTTAAAGGAAAGATTTCCTTTAGCTGGAGAAACTCTCAAATAATTGAAGGCAGTCTTAAGAGGAGGTTTTAAAGTGCTGCAGAATTGTCAAAGTTCCTTTTCTGAGTTCTTTTTATAGTCTGCCATAACTTTTACCTGTAAAAGTAATAGATTTCATGTGCATGGCTGTTACTAACCTTGTGTAAAGCCCTCTACCATGTAAGGTAGAGGGCTTGTTAAAGGTTCTCTTACTCTGAAGTGAACAACAAAATAAACAACAACAATCTCAAAGCAAAAGAGCAAAGAAACAAAGAATTTCAAGTAGTTGAACATATAATCAGAAGACTATGCAGGTAGATAATCGAGACTGCTGCATTTACAGCTTCTAATTAGGAGTTCTTCCATGAGGTGTCAGGTATTTTCTTAGAAACTTACCGAAATTATCAGTAATGAGTCATAAAATATTGTTCTCAGGTGAGTGTTCATATATTCAGGATAAAATATGTGCTCAGCAATCCAAAACCTAACATGGAAGTATCCTATTGCCCCACTTCCATGTGTCCATAAATGAATCTATTATTAACTAGAATAAACTTTTATTTACTTACTACCAAAAATGAACATTATGACCAGCAGTTCTACTAGAATTGGAACAAGATCATTAATCCCTATAAAAAAAGGGAGCTACTTGGAGCCTGGCCAGGGTCAACCCACCACGGTACTAGAAATAACCTCAGACACCAGATAACTGATAATCCTGTGGTGGCCCAGTTTAAAATTTCTGATACCTCCACCCCACATATAATAAAAGAGATTAATAGACTGTTTACGGCAGTTACAAAGTACAGTATGCAATGCTTGCATGCATACTATTCATCATGTCAAACAGTCTACCTTAATGTCTAAAGTATTATAGGATGAAGTAATTTTCTGCCTTTGAATGCTAGTGAATATGAAGTGCATTTTTTTCCTGTATCAGTTTTACTTGGCATAGATATGCTGATCACATATGGTTCTTTCAAAAGCTAATGTGCAAAATCATAAACACAAGTATCCATTTTATTGACGTGCTTAAATTAAGCATTAACAGAAAACAAGAGACTCTAGATTTCCATAAATAACTGTAGTTTATCACACCCAATAAAAATTCACATGCCATAAGCAAATTAGTTTACATGCACACAAAGTAACATTTTGTAACTGCAGTAGTATGATTAACTCTCTATTAACCGTAGTGGTCTGATCTCATATAGTTAAGAATGGAGGTCTCATTCTTTCCTTATCATGAGTAAATCCTTTCTCTCCAAGCAGACCATCTATATTTTCTATTGTGTATTATATTTTTAACACATCATTTCCTTTTCTAATTTACCCACTCATTGGTACAGTATTTTGGTCAAGCTCTTCACAGTGAAATTAGCTTCTTCTGAAAAATCCTAACATTTTCAATTATAAGGTAACGTAAAAAATAAATTATGTTTTTAAATTACCTCACCATAAACTGAACTTAAAAATGTTTAATGGTAGTAAAAAAACAAACTACAAGGAAAACCTTTTATTTGATTTGAATAAGGCTATTTTGCACAGCTTTTTGTTTTTTACAAATTGTCTGTATCTTATGAAGCACTTCCTAGACTGCTCCATCTTAAACTGCTCTGCAGATATCAAAACCATGAAGTCTTTCTGTTTAAAGATCACTCATTTGTCTTTAGAAGTCTTGCCATACTCAAATTTACTTTTGGACACAGGATATTATCTCATACTTCCTCCCTGCTACTTCTTCCTAGTAGAGTTATGCCTGTTACTAGAAAAATAGGACCTGCTCACGACAGCTTACACCAAATCCATCTGACATGGATTGATTCATATGTCCACTACTTGGGAAGTAAGTGTTCCTGATGTATTTTAATTTGCTAACTACGCTTGAAGTTGTTTTGCAAAGCCCAAGCAAAGCAGGACAACACAAGCAAAAACTGTGCTAGAGAGAGTATCAACTATTTAACCATACCAAAGTGACTTCTAGTGTTCAGGGACCTTCCTTTGTACCATTTAATTCATACATGCAAATATGATTTAATCTATTTTATTTTTTTTCTTACTGTAACTTTTCTCATCTGCTTTTACAGTTTTTTTCTTCCCTTCCTTCTCACCTTTCTCTTCTGCATCTGTGTAGATCTTAGCCCCATTAAATCCAACAACATGGCATATGGATCGAAATGTCCGATTACCAGAACTAATTCAAATCATTCAAATAATCACCTAAATTTATTAGGATCCTCCATTTCCCTTTAATAAAATTTAACAATAATATCTAAAATTTAAAATTGCATTTCAAGCCGTCTCAGGATTTGTCTATCAGATGTTCATGCTTCTATTGCGTAGTTAAGGGTCACTTGAAACTTCTTCAACTGTTGGAACTATCAGCATGTTGATTCAGTGCAGTGAATTTGAGAAGGGAATATGCTTGAGCTTGGGAACTCTTTATGCTGGCATTCAGCTGGTTCAATCTGTATTTCTCCTTAAAAATCTAAACAGTTGATTTCTTTTGACTTCAGTATCAATTACATGAAGAATAAAGCCTTTGGTTTTATGTAGTGGGGTTTTTTTTAATAACTATTTGATAAATATCTGGCTATTCATGTCCAAAATTTCTAGTCCCAATTATTTTTCCTTTCCTCCCTCCTTGATAAAATATTTAGATTTTGATAGTATAAACATAAATGAAATCAACAAGTTTGAAATCATTTCATAGCTAAAGCAATAAGATAATTCTAAGCAATTAGTTAACATATTGCTTTAGTGGAATTTAAGGAGAGGGAAGAAGTACTACTTGATGATTTATGACCAAAGATTTTAATATCAACTTAGAAAAAAATAATGAAAAGAAATATCAATCAAAAAAAACACACAGAACATTACAGTCTTTTCTAGATAGACATGGAGTTTATGGACAAAAGTAATTCTGTGTCCTTCACAGTTAAGGCTTCAGGTTATAAGGTTTGTGCAAAACCCACACAAAATTTAAGGCAAGTGGCAACACAGTGAGCCCAAAGAAATTTCTCATTATATATAAAACAAGGACTAGGGTCAAAACCACAAAGAAAGAATTTTTCAAAAGGTTATGCACTAACAAAACAGATAGAAACCATAAGAAAGAAGATCATTTTGGAGATTAGATAGGTATCAGGAAGACACAGAGAGATACGTTTTGATCTAGCAGGTTGCAGTATTTCCAGGATATGGACTGAAATTTTAGCAGCTGAAGTGGGAGTAAGCTGTGAATATGTGGCAAGGTAAGCAAGAGCTGAAAAAGGAAACCCTGAAATCCAGACAAGCCATTTTGACACAGTTGCCAGCTGGAGCATCAAACTGACAATTAAAAATCATTGACTTAACATAGTCAGACACAATAGAAACACAAATATTGTCAGAAAACAGTGTGAGAAAGAATATGCCACATATTGAGGTGCATTACAAACTGTTAATGAGAAAATATAATTCCGAAAACAACCGGGAAAAAATCCAAACAAGAAATATTATTAAATAAATAAGCATAGAAGTTCTTCATGAGCTTGGGAGTGAGCAGGTCATTCTGGGCACCCAAGAACATAATTGATCCAGTGGTTTCTAATATCTCTAGTTAATATGTGCCTTACTTCTTCAAAATAACATTCATTACATACCAGTGGTGTACATAAGACATCATTTTCTTCGAAGATTATTCTTTTTATACTCTATTTCTCTGGTGCCATCACTTTGACAAAGCGCTTTACTCCTTTCACTAGTCAGTTATCTGCAGGATTCACTTTACAAGCCCATCTGTCTAAAAAAGCACCATGTTGTGTTTAAATTCTCTTTAGGTCCATGAATATCCTACTTCAGACTTGAAAGAGTAGATAATTTACAAAATTTTGTAGGCTTAGTTCTTAATACAAGCCAGAACTCTACAACAGACTGGGACAGATGCACCAAATGCTTCAGATGGTCTACCTGGCATTTCATCTAAACAAGTGATTACCCTTAAAAGTAAGACACAGAAGTTCTAAAGGAGGTTAAAGATAAAACATTTCTAACCAACTGTATTTTCTTATTCATTAAAACATCAGCAAATGACAATAAAATTACAAGAAGACAAAAAATCTCAAGCCTTAAATCTAGTAATTGTAAATAACTGATTTCTCCAGCACAAAATGTTTGGGGCAATGATAGATTAGCACAATGCAACAGATGGATGTGACAAGGGGCATGGATCCAAAGCTTAGTAACTGAAGTCTGCAGCCTGAAAAAGTGAGATGTAGACTCAGAAAACAGTCACACTAATACCTGACAGCCATTTATTGTAATGAACCCATGCATTAACAATTGGGCGTCTTCAGTCAAGGTCAGCTCAAAGGTAGGGCAGTTGTGGAACCTTGAATCCAGATGCTTTGAAGACAAGTAGTTGTTAGAAAAAGCTGTGAGAAATTTTGTTAGTGCCTTCTTACTTTGGCTCAGGAGCTGCAGAGAAATTCAGGTACTTCACCTTGGTTGTTTCCTGAGCAACAGCACAGGTATGCCAGTGCCTGGCTTTGCACTTGGCTGATCCAGCCTTGCCTTGTTGATTTGACATCCTGGCATAACCTTCAGGCTTCCTCGTCAGCACAGACTTGTGTGGCAAACACCAGTTTGGACTGATCCTTGTTACCATCACCAAACCTGCTCTGTTTACTTGTTCAGTCACTGTGGGACTGTGCCTCTGTTGGTGATGTCCCTCTTCTCTCAACCATCCCATCAACCTATGGGCTTTCTTTTTTTTGCAGGAAAACACTCATCACTGTCCCGTGAAAGTGATAGATCCTGCCTTTTATAAGAGATAGAAAGTCATGACAAACTAATTTTCACTGATGATAAGCACATAAATATTTTCTGCAATCCACCTCCTCTTTTCTTAGAAAAGCAAAGAATACAAACCTGTAAGTTGCAAATTAACCACATATACTTACATGGTACCTGCTGTTTCCCTCCAGCCTAAATCTTTTTGGCCTTGAGACTAAGGAACAATACAGAATAAAGCTCTCCTGTTTAAAGCACAACCCTGTGTGTTTTCCATTCACAGTTTAAAATACATAATTTATAGTCAGAGTTGAATGTATAAATAGGAAATAGTGCAATTAAATTCTGAAAATCTAAGCTAGACAAATCCTCAAAAGCAATTCTTGACAGTCATCTTCTATGTCCAAAGCTCACAAGGCTTTTGTTAAGGTGAGGTTGCATGTCTAAATTATTCCA
>NW_020956225.1:132207-136521 GCF_003031625.1 Empidonax traillii
TCACAGTTTAAAATACATAATTTATAGTCAGAGTTGAATGTATAAATAGGAAATAGTGCAATTAAATTCTGAAAATCTAAGCTAGACAAATCCTCAAAAGCAATTCTTGACAGTCATCTTCTATGTCCAAAGCTCACAAGGCTTTTGTTAAGGTGAGGTTGCATGTCTAAATTATTCCATATTGTAATCTTATCAAATATACTGGGTTAATGAGAAAACTGGGGCTAAAATGCCAGTATCATATAGATAATTCTGGGCTTGGTTTTATTCAAGGTTAGGTAAGGAAGAAGACAGTCCTGGTTGCACTCCACATATTGCTGCAGTCAAAATCTATAGTGTTAGTTGGACAACCCTGACTGCAAACCAAGAAAATATTTGGCTGGTAGGAACTTCAGTTCTTGAACTTCAAGACCTTGTTCCCTTTCTAGTATTTTCAAGTTGTGGAGGCAACTTGAAACAGTTGAGGAGTATGATCCTCTTAGCTGTCCAAGCATCCATCATAGTTAACACCATTCCCTACACACTGATTACAACTGTAATTAGCCTCAGGATTAGCCTCAGCATATTCTTTCATATATTATCTGCCCGTTCTTGACTATAATTTTTTTTCTGGATTTAATTGCTATTACACTGAGATATTATAAATTACCATAAAATATTAAGGATTAGAGACATTAAGAGAGCTATCCTATCTCTGCACCTACTTCAGAAATTTGCAAGAAAAAATTTGAATAATTTTGTACTATTGTATTTATTATTATACCCACATTATTTTTCCTCCTAGTTTTTAACAAATAGAAACTTACTTAAACTCCTGTGTAAGAGGGGTCAGAATCCATTCCAAATGTTAGGACCAACAAAATGTTAAGCTATTAGAGAGCACCCAAAAGAGGGCTACAAGGGTAGTGGAGGGCCTTGAGTGGATGCAGGATGAGGCGTGGCTGAGGTCACTTGGTCTGTTCAGCCTGGAGAAGAGGAGACTGAGGGGAGACCTCATTGCAGTCTACAACTTTCTCATGAGGGGAAGAAGAGGGGCAGACACTGATCTCATCACTCTCGTGATCAATGACAGAACTCGAGGTAATGGCACGCAGTTGCATCAGTGGAGGTTTGGGTTATATATGAGGGTATCAGGAAAAGGGTTTTCATCCAGACAGGGGTTGAGCATTGTAACATGATCTTCAGGGAAGTGGTCACAGCATCAAACCTTACAGACTTCAAGAAGCACTCTCTCAGGCACGTGGTGTGACTCTTGGGGATGGTCCAGTGCAGGGCCAGGAGTTGAACTCAATGACCCTGATGGGTCCCTTCCAACTCAACATATTCTATGATTCTTTGAATCTATGATCATGAACCAGTCCAAATCCTATTTTTAAGTAATTTTGAGTTTTTTGCTTAAACAGTTTTCAGTAATGAGGAGATCCACAGTGTAGTTACACACTGTGTAAAAGAAATGTTTAATAAGGTAAAATTTTTCTACCATTTACTTTCATTGAGTATTCCCTTATTTTTTTATTACTTCATAATTAAATTTTAAAATATTAAAATATCTGTTCAGTATTTCTATATATGTATTTAAATAAGAATCACTTGCAGCTTCAATAGGGAATTAGAAGTTTTTAAAATTTCTTTTTTTTTTGTCCAAACTTTGGTCCAGATCTTCAACCAGAGTCTAACTACCCAGCCAATACTTCTGCTTGTGTCGATTAAGAAATTGACAAGAACAAAAAGTGTGAATTTAACTTCACTGATACCACAGAAATGCAATTAAGACACTGTCAGCTTTTGGCTTTAGACTTCTGGGTTTTCTGCCAAACAAGTAATCTCAGAAAATAGCAAAATTGGCCACGAAGTGTACACATGCCAATTGTATTACCATATGAAAAGTCCATTCTTTGTTTACTTATTTCTTGCTCAGTAAAGCTAAGTTATAAACTTAGCTACTACAAGATCTGTAGTAGCTCTGATAAGGCAAATTAATTACTTGTGTACTATGTATAATCTGAGGGATTTGATTTAGGCACATGATGCTGACAAAATTGTTGAAAGTTCTAACAGAAACCTCCCCAACTCCCTGTTTGCCTTATTTTTTTATTTTTTTTTCATTGAACGCGTCCTGGGTTACAAGTTCTTACACTGTAAACTTTAAATAATATTTGTTACAGTATAATTATTTCTGTTTGGGATATTTTTCATATGAGCAAGTATAGAAAATTTTATGAACAAACATAATTCTAGGTGAATAAAAACCAGTACAGGATCTATTTCTTCAGTTTTGAACTAAGTATTGGGAGATGTTGACTAAATTGTATCTTTATACAATCGTATTCACCATTGGTAAGACATACATGATTGAAATAATTTAGGTATATGTTTCTAATTGTGATTGATCATGTCTGTCTAACAAAGAGGTTCTTTAATACTTGATATATACAATAAAATGTGTTGTATTTTGACTTGCAAACAAAAGGAGCTTCAGCAGCAGAAGTGATATTTACGATATTTGCAAAAAGAAAATAATTTGGTACATGCTGATCAAATTCTGATTGTCTGATGTTCAGATAAAAAAGGATTAATAATATGAAGAAAGATGAGATAGAAAAGACAAATTCGTGATGAAGAAATTTATTTAAATAATCGTACTTCTCCTAATTGTAAACTTATTACAAGTTGTCTACTTAATTCTTATTTTCAATGTCTCATTAACTGAATTTTAATATAGATGTTAGTGCTCAAGACTAAGTAATAATAGAAAACCATTTAAATAAATCTGCCATGTAGACCAGTTACTTTTTCATCACAAAATGGCAATATTTAAATTAACATAATTAAACTGTAAAAAACAGTCTGGCATCTACTATCTGATGTGCTAGTGACAAATGTCTTTCCATATGACTCAGACCTTTCCACTAGTCACTCTATTGAAAAACAGCACTAGTAAATGCAGTCATAAGTGAACTTTTGATCTCTGCTGGTTCACCATCTCATTTCAGCTGCAAAAAGACCTGTTTCAGAGGAGAAAAAAAAAAAAATTCTTCCCAAGCTGATAAGAAGTCATTAACATTTTGAATTTAAAACATGTAATCAACACCGCATGATCAAGCTCTTCTATTCATATTATTAAATTATTTAATAGTTTGGTACCTCATTCCAAGGTTTTATCATGACTCTTATTTTGAATACTAGAAGAAATGCAAACACATGGAGTTTGATCCATTTCCTTGGAGACATACAGCATTAAAGCAGAACTAGTTACAGGAAGAGTTGTCCATTTGAAGAATCCCTTCTTATCATAAATTTGCTAGCTCTGTTTCTCTAGCCTAAATTCTCTGCTCACGGTTCTTGTGTGACCAGGGAAGGGCAAGATTGAAGGTAGTTATCCTTTAGCACAAAATGCCCTAATTGTATGTAAGAGAAATAGCATAATTCTGATTTATCTCTCATAATCTGAACAACATCAGTCTTTTAGTGCATTCCCAGAGCTATTGGTATTAGTGACACTTGATGGAACATGTTCCACCGCTGAAGTGCTGAGATAGAAGGCTATTGACTGTTCAGGAGTGGTAAGCAGGGTAGGTGATGTGGAAGAGTTGCACTTTATATAAGGGAGACTTTACAGATCTTACAGTTAAGGATGGTGTGGTTGAAAGCCTCTGGATGAGGATTAGTGGGATGAAAAACAAGGCAGATATTGTTGTGAGTGTCTGCCATCGATCACCCAGACAGGATGATAGCACTGATCAGTTATTCCATAGGCAATTAGGAGAAAACTCTATTGTTAACTCTATTGGTAACCCCTGTCCTTATAGAAGATTTAAATTTCCCAAACATCTATTGGGAATACCGGACTGCCATGATAAGCAAGTCTGGAAAAGCCCTGAAGTTGAAGAAAATTTCTCATCATAGGTACTCAGGGAGACAGTTAAACAAAATGTGTGCTCTACTTATTCTTTGTGAATAGAGAGGGACTTAAGGGCAGTACAGTGGTAGGTGACTGTCTTGGCCACTATTATCAAAAAATAAGTTTAAAATTTTTGCTTTAATGAGAAAGAAGATCAGCAGATTTGCTAGCTTGGATTTCAAGAGAGCAAACTCTAAGCTACTCAGGAAGCTAGTTAATGGTGTCTCCTGGGAATCTACTTTTGAGGGTTTACTGTTCTATCAAAGCCAGTTAAGCAAATTCTGTGATCTCTGGAAGCAACGTCGGACTTTACAGAAAGATTTCAAGAGCTTTTCTTTGCATGTGGACAGAGAAACCAGGAAAGGTCAAAGCTCAGCTGGAGTTTTGTCAGACAACCTCCTCCTCCTCCTCCT
>NW_020956225.1:136542-139498 GCF_003031625.1 Empidonax traillii
TCACAGTTTAAAATACATAATTTATAGTCAGAGTTGAATGTATAAATAGGAAATAGTGCAATTAAATTCTGAAAATCTAAGCTAGACAAATCCTCAAAAGCAATTCTTGACAGTCATCTTCTATGTCCAAAGCTCACAAGGCTTTTGTTAAGGTGAGGTTGCATGTCTAAATTATTCCATATTGTAATCAGTATTTCTATATATGTATTTAAATAAGAATCACTTGCAGCTTCAATAGGGAATTAGAAGTTTTTAAAATTTCTTTTTTTTTTGTCCAAACTTTGGTCCAGATCTTCAACCAGAGTCTAACTACCCAGCCAATACTTCTGCTTGTGTCGATTAAGAAATTGACAAGAACAAAAAGTGTGAATTTAACTTCACTGATACCACAGAAACGCAATTAAGACACTGTCAGCTTTTGGCTTTAGACTTCTGGGTTTTCTGCCAAACAAGTAATCTCAGAAAATAGCAAAATTGGCCACGAAGTGTACAAATGCCAATTGTATTACCATATGAAAAGTCCATTCTTTGTTTACTTATTTCTTGCTCAGTAAAGCTAAGTTATAAACTTAGCTACTACAAGATCTGTAGTAGCTCTGATAAGGCAAATTAATTACTTGTGTACTATGTATAATCTGAGGGATTTGATTTAGGCACATGATGCTGACAAAATTGTTGAAAGTTCTAACAGAAACCTCCCCAACTCCCTGTTTGCCTTATTTTTTTATTTTTTTTTCATTGAATGCGTCCTGGGTTACAAGTTCTTACACTGTAAACTTTAAATAATATTTGTTACAGTATAACTATTTCTGTTTGGGATATTTTTCATATGAGCAAGTATAGAAAATTTTATGGACAAACATAATTCTAGGTGAATAAAAACCAGTACAGGATCTATTTCTTCAGTTTTGATCTAAGTATTGGGAGATGTTGACTACATTGTATCTTTATACAATCGTATTCACCATTGGTAAGACATACATGATTGAAATAATTTAGGTATATGTTTCTAATTGTGATTGATCATGTCTGTCTAACAAAGAGGTTCTTTAATACTTGATATATACAATAAAATGTGTTGTATTTTGACTTGCAAACAAAAGGAGCTTCAGCAGCAGAAGTGATATTTACGATATTTGCAAAAAGAAAATAATTTGGTACATGCTGATCAAATTCTGATTGTCTGATGTTCAGATAAAAAAGGATTAATAATATGAAGAAAGATGAGATAGAAAAGACAAATTCTTGATGAAGAAATTTATTTAAATAATTGTACTTCTAATTGTAAACTTATTACAAGTTGTCTACTTAATTCTTATTTTCAATGTCTCATTAACTGAATTTTGATATAGATGTTAGTGCTCAAGACTAAGTAATAATAGAAAACCATTTAAATAAATCTGCCATGTAGACCAGTTACTTTTTCATCACAAAATGGCAATATTTAAATTAACATAATTAAACTGTAACAAACAATCTGGCATCTACTATCTGATGTGCTAGTGACAAATGTCTTTCCATATGACTCAGACCTTTCCATTAGTCACTCTATTGAAAAACAGCCCTAGTAAATGCAGTCATAAGTGAACTTTTGATCTCTGCTGGTTCACCACCTCATTTCAGCTGCAAAAAGACCTGTTTCAGAGGAGAAAAAAAAAAAAAACAACATTCTTCCCCAGCTGATAAGAAGTCATTAACATTTTGAATTTAAAACGTGTAATCAACACCGCATGATCAAGCTCTTCTATTCATATTATTAAATTATTTAAAAGTTTGGTGCCTCATTCCAAGGTTTTATCATGACTCTTATTTTGAATACTAGAAGAAATGCAAACACATGGAGTTTGATCCATTTCCTTGGAGACATACAGCATTAAAGCAGAACTAGTTACAGGAAGAGTTGTCCATTTGAGGAATCCCTTCTTATCATAAATTTGCTAGCTCTGTTTCTCTAAATTCTCTGCTCACGGTTCTTGTGTGACCAGGGAAGGGCAAGATTGAAGGTAGCTATCCTTTAGCACAAAATGCCCTAATTGTATGTAAGAGAAATAGCATAATTCTGATTTATCTCTCATAATCTGAACAACATCAGTCTTTTAGTGCATTCCCAGAGCTATTGGTATTAGTGACACTTGATGGAACATGTTCCACCGCTGAAGTGCTGAGATAGAAGGCTATTGACTGTTCAGGAGTGGTAAGCAGGGTAGGTGATGTGGAAGAGTTGCACTTTATATAAGGGAGACTTTACAGATCTTACAGTTAAGGATGGTGTGGTTGAAAGCCTCTGGATGAGGATTAGTGGGATGAAAAACAAGGCAGATATTGTTGTGAGTGTCTGCCATCGATCACCCAGACAGGAAGACAGCACTGATCAGTTATTCCATAGGCAATTAGGAGAAAACTCTATTGTTAACTCTACTGGTAACCCCTGTCCTTATAGGAGATTTAAATTTCCCAAACATCTATTGGGAATACCGGACTGCCATGATAAGCAAGTCTGGAAAAGCCCTGAAGTTGAAGAAAATTTCTCATCACAGGTACTCAGGGAGATAGTTAAACAAAATGTGTGGTCTACTTATTCTTTGTGAATAGAGAGGGACTTAAGGGCGGTACAATGGTAGGTGGCTGTCTTGGCCACTATTATCAAAAAATAAGTTTAAAATTTTTGCTTTAATGAGAAAGAAGATCAGCAGATTTGCTAGCTTGGATTTCAAGAGAGCAAACTTTAAGCTACTCAGGAAGCTAGTTAATGGTGTCTCCTGGGAATCTACTTTTGAAGGTTTACTGTTCTATCAAAGCCAGTTAAGCAAATTCTGTGATCTCTGGAAGCAAGATCGGACTTTACAGAAAGATTTCAAGAGCTTTTCTTTGCATGTGGACAGAGAAACCAGGAAAGGCCAAAGCTCAGCTGGAGTTTTGTCAGACAACCTCCTCCTCCTCCTCCTCCTCCTCCTCC
>NW_020956225.1:139973-174878 GCF_003031625.1 Empidonax traillii
TTCCTCCTCTCCTTCTCCTCTCCTCCTTCTCCTCCTTTTCTCCCAGTGGCAGGTATACACTTGTCATTAAGATGGTTAAAGTTCATTATTTTTAACTGTTGAATTTTTTGTGTTCTACTGAAGTCAATGAAATTTTCAAGCATTTAGCTTCCATCTGGAATAATTTCCTAATTAGCAACAACACTGGAAAATATTCTTTAATTTTTTCTTTTATCGTATTGCAAGCCGTTTGTTGTATTCAGATCCAAGTTAATTACAGAAAAAAGTATTTCCATTATTCCCATTAACTTTAATTTCAGCTCTGGATGGAGCCTGCCTACTTACTGTCAAATGTGAGCATCATAAACATACACATACACACATTCCCCCTCCTCCAGTCATCTGGAGGAAGATTTGTTTGGGAAAGTACTGGCCAAGGGCCTTGCTCTCTGTCTTCCTGTATGAGCATTTGTTTATTATACACAAAGATGGTGTCATCTATTTCATTAGGGACTTGTAAAAGTGTTCTGGCTTATAATATTTTACTATCCTTCCTGTGGATAATCTTTTTACGGGGACTTTGAGTTTCCTTGAAAGGCACTAACACTAAAATTGTGGACTTTATATCTATTCACTGCGCTCATTCTGGTCAATATATTTTCTGTTGAAATATTGTTAGACTTTTTGCAGGTCAGTGGGTGTTTCTTCCCCCTATTAATCATTAAGACCCCATCTCTGGCATCTTTCCTTCTTATAGATGGCATTTTATAATCACGATTACACTTCAATGACAAGATCATTGTCAGAAAACATTATTTAGGCATTCAGATTTTAAAAAAAATTTATCTTCCTGAAATTTCTCCTGTCAATATCTTCAGAAGATACTCCAAATAAGGTGTTTTCTCCTGAACGCACTGATAAAAAAATTGTACATTGCAGTGCATGTATTTATTGAGGTGTATGTGAAATAAAGAATGTTAGTTATGTATTAGGCAACATTAGCTTTCCAGCACTGTGACAGTGGGGTAATATAACACCTTAGACAGCCTGAAATATTCAGTAATATTTGCAAAACAGTGGCTACAGAGTCATAACCGTGTCTTGAATCTGCTATTCATTTCATGTCTCCTTCAGTTAGTTATAATATGATGTGCTCTGGAGTAATTACATTATAGTTACTATAAGAAATAAAATAATTTTTTGATTGATTCAGATTATCATTACTGGGAATTCAGGTTGTGCTATTGCTACTGCTGCCAGACTGAAAACCTGTCTGACTGTTAAGGGTGTCTATTTATTTCACATACTTAACTCACTTGATAACTCAAACTGTTATTGTGTTCTTGGATAATCACATTTGCTAGCAATTACCAGTGGTTGTTAAAAAAAAAATATTAAAAAAAATTTATATTATTTGATAAAACAAGAGAGGATTTTTGGCACATAGAACTTCTCATCAAATATAATCTTTTCAGCTTCCCAGGTCTAGAAAGAGAATAAGAGTAATAGAAAGATTTAAAATTAAATATTTATTACAAACCATATGAAATGGATAAGTATATGTGCCACAATAAAGGATAATAGCACTGTAGTGTTTCCAAAGAAAGACAACAGAGCTAATGTCTAGGCAGCAAGCCTTACAAGGGAGCTGTGGTTATCTAGCCTGGAGAAAAAGAAGCTCAGAGTTGTAGCGAGGTGGATGTCAATCTCTTCCCCCAAGTAACAAGAGAAATCACCTCAAGTTGCTCCAAGGGAGGTTTAGGATGGATATTAGGAAAAATATTCTTCTCTGAAAGGGCTGGAAAACATTAGAAGAGGTTGCCCAGGGAAGTGCTAGAGTCACCAACCCTGGAGGTATTCACTATCATGAAGATGTGGCACTTAAGGACATGGTTTAGTGTTGAACTTGGCAGTATTACATTTACAGTTAGACTCAGTGATTTGAAAGGCCTTTTCCAACCTAAATGATTCTAAGTTCCAAACATTTTATGTGAGTTTGTAAGCCACATGAACTCCAAAGGGGAAAAGATGCATGGTTGCATGAAGGAGACCTTTAAGTAGGAAAAAAAATACAGACAAATATAAGAAAAAAGCACCACAAGTGGACAGAAATTGTGCAGAACACATAAAATAGATGACTGGTAAAAACAAAGCGAAGACATACATTATTAGGAGCACAACCCCTGGTGGGAGGTAGACTACAACATAAAAAAATCAGTCACAAAAGGGGAAAATTAGAAAAGAAAGAGAATAAACTGATCTCTGTTCATGTTTCACTTGTTATATAGCTTTCAAGTCTGATCAACTCCATGTTTAAGAGCTATAATCATCACAGCTAACTATATGTTAACTACATCAGTGCAAAGGCATCAGCTCTGGGGTACGGTATACTGATAACTGACTGAATGTAACTGCAAAAAATAGTAAATTTTTCACATGGTGCAGTGATGATTAATAATAGATAAGAACTAACAGTAATTCGGTTAGAAAAGTTTTCTTTTACATTTTTAAACTGTCTGATTTTTCACTCTTCTGAACCTTTCCATCACAATGATCTCTAGATACATATATTCCATTGCAGAATTAAGAGTATGCCTACATGCAGTTGTCTACCTGTTAGTGTCCACATTTGAAGTAGGTGTCTAAATGCCAATCTTAACATTTAGTCAGTGAAGTCTTACAACTAGATTCCTACTTAAATGGTTCTCCTTCCTTCATTGACTGTATTGAACAGGTGTCTGTTGATTGCAATGACTTTTTTTTTTTGCTCTTAGTGAGCCTGTGGTTATTTGTATGCCACTGTCTGACTGGACTGTGTTACAGTCTTTGAATTTAGTTGCCCATTTAGTGCCCTTTTAAAGAAATAAAAGTATGCAAGACATGTGGAGCAGGCAACTAAGACCCAGAACTTGTAAGACAGTCATACCTTTAAAGTTGAAGCCAAGGGTCAGGTGCAATACCCTAAGCCAGCTCAAAAATCAGTACAGGCCTCTGTTTGGGCTATCATCTTATTGATACAGTTTTGGTTGTTTACTATAAAGTCTGATTTTATCTGTCTGATGTTTCAATCATTCATCTAACCTTCCTGGAAAGTACATATCTTTGTCAGTCAACCCTATATATACCTAGGCCTTTGAAAACAGATGTTAGCCAGAGATAAAGCTTTTCCAGATGAGAGAATAAAAGAAGATATGATTGGGAAATAATCTGTTGTAGCAGGTCAGATGAATCCAGAGCTAAATGTTTTCAGAATTGATCTGAAATCATCCTTATTTAAACTTCTTTTTCCATTCCTTGCATAATAGACTTCTTACTGAAGATAATATATTCATATAATTTACAACATTGTGCGTCACCTAGAGATTTTCCTATTGCCATTTTCTTCTTTTACATGGAACACATTCATACCAAAAATGAGAGAAAAACTTCAGTAGAAAAAAAAAGGTTAAAAAATGTTCCTTGTTCTATGAAATGAACATATAACTTTACTTGAGGGTAGTTTATAAAACTTGCATCTTTTCTAACTTAAATGTTTGTATTTAAACTTTTTTTTTTTAAGGAAGAGTTTTTATTAATGTGATCTTTTAACTTTTATTTGATTTATAAAACCACCAAGATTAGAGATTGAAATATCCTCTTGTCTTCTGGAATGGTGAATATGGCAAAGCCATTTCTACCCTTGAAAAAATTATAATGTTTCACTCTCTATAACATGAATTATACATTACAGGATACAAGTTACATTAGGTCATGTCAAAGCAGATAGTTTGACATACATAGAAGTCTGTATCAGCTTGATGTATAGATTAAAATCAAAAAGCTTATTCTCATTGTAGATAAAATACAGGATAGAAAGAATTATAGTCATCATGTTAAAACACCTCTCATGAGATTGTTCTTCATTCAGACTATACTAAAAGCACTTTGCTATTGTCTTTGACACTTCATAAAACCATGCTTTCCCAGAAACCTCTACTTTGTTAGATCTTCTACAAAAATCTTCCACTGAAAATATTTTTTGCCCCTGTTTTTAACAGAAGGCATGAGATGAGAACATGGGAAATAGAAAAAAAAACCCCAAACAATAAAAACCTAGAGGACACTAGAAACAGACATCTTATGTATTTCACAGTAAGAGTGAAATAGAATCAGACATCTTATGTATTTCACAGTAAGAGTGAAATAGAATATACATAAAGTCTGGAAATCAAAGTTTTCTGTTGGCTGCAAAAGTTCTCTCTTGCACAAATAATCTGTATTTTTCTTCACTTTTTTTTTTTCTTCTGTAATTCCAGGATATTACTGTCTTCCACTATATTCTACAGAAGAAAAAAATATATAAAAAAATATGCAGCTCAAAATCTGAGATTAGAATATAATACTCTGGGCCACAATATATTAAATGAAATGCAGACTACAATTATTGATGATACATGTTGTGTTGGCCACAACAACCCCTTGCAGCGCTACAGGCTGGGCACAGAGTGGCTGGAGAGCAGCCAGGTGGAAAGATATCTGGGGGTGCTGATTGACAGGAAGCTGAACATGAGCCAGCAGTGTGCCCAGGTGGTCAAGAAGGCCAGTGGCATCCTGGCCTGCATCAAGAACAGTGTGGCCAGCAGGAGCAGGGAAGTGATCCTTCCCCTGTACTCTGCGTTGGTGAGGCCACACCTTGAGTATTGTGTTCAGCTCTGGGCCCCTCAGTTCAGGAAGGAAATTGAGGAGCTGGAGCAGGTCCAGAGAAGAACAACAAGGCTGGTGAAGGGACTTGAGCACAAGTCCTATGAGGAGAGGCTGAGGGAACTAGGATTGTTTAGTCTGGAGAAGAGGAGGCTCAGGGGTGACCTCATCACTCTCTACAACTACCTGAGAGGAGGTTGTAGCCAGCTGGGGGTCGGTCTCTTCTCCCAGGCAATCAGCAATAGGGCAAGAGGGGACAGGCTTAAGCTCTGTCAGGGGAGGTTTAGGTTGGATATTAGAAAGTTCTTTACAGAGAGAGTGATCAGGCATTGGAATGGCCTGCCCAGAGAGGTGGTGGATTCACCATCCCTGGAGGTTTTTAAGATGAGGCTGGATGTGGCACTGAGTGCCATGATCTAGAAATCACAGTGGGGTTGGATCAAGGGTTGGACTTGATGATCTCAGAGGTCTCTTCCAACCCATATGATTCTATCATTCTGTGTGTATTGGAAATACCTGATAAGTTCTCCTCTGCTGACCCAGGTTCTGGGTACTTCATCCAGTCCACACTGCAGTCTTGTGGTGAGAGAGCTAAAGCTTTCTGTGGAGATGTCGTAGGCAGTGTCATTAGTATATGGACTAAACTCTTCATTCTCAAGTACAAAAATGGTTCCAGTTGTGCTGCATGACTACTATCAGGAATGGTGATGGTGAAGTGGAGATTATTTAAAGTGGTTTGTAGTAGTACTATTTTAGAAACAATCAAACCAGTTTGCTTGATCTCTCTAATCTAATTTTAGCTGTTTCTACCCTGACAATTTCCCTCATCTGTTCCTGATATCTTCCTGAACTCATTTACTCCACTTTCACATTGGAAGACTCTGGACACAGTCCAAAACAAATTCTGTAACTTTTCTTCTATGTAAAGAAAAGGTCTAAAAACCCCCTGAATGATCCTCTCCCTCTTTCTAAAAGATGCAGAGAAATCTGGCAGATATAGGATAAGATTATTAGATATTTTTCATGCGATTTTCTTTTGAATGCCATTTTTCTAATTTTTTTTACATCTCAGACATTGCTCTTGAGTCTCCCCAGTCTCCCACAAGTCTAGAACTCAAAGCATTTAAATGAAGAAAAAGAATCCATTAGGTAAATCTGTTAGCATGACACTCTCCAGAATGAAGACAGTTTATGTTCATATAATGAGCCTTGAGCAACTAATGAAATGAAAACAGCTAAGAAAAGTTACCACCCATGTATTCCACAGCTTCTGCCACGCATTCCTGTCTTTATCATTAGAGTTGTGGCTTTCAGGATAAGCTATAAAACCAAAGGAATAAAAATGTACTCATTCCTCATAGGAAACATTTCCTCACTACAAAAAAAAATATTAAAATTTAGTTCCTATGGCTTGTAGGACTTCTGTGACTTCATTTGCAAGAGCCTGTGAATGCATACTATTTTATGTGCTATTACAATTGCGTCACACTAATATGTGTATTAGAGTGGGGATTGCCAGAACTGTTTATCTTCCACAAAGAATTAGTTGTTTGCCTACCGGTGCCTGCATCTGGGGGAACATGAAAAATGGCAGCCTTTCTGTCTAATGATGTATGCTTGAATAAATGGGATGGCAGTCACTAAGTCTGAATGGGTCTCTTGTTGTACAGAGAAATGGAAAATAGTAAGGCAGGTTGGAAACAGTCTAATCAAAACATTAAGTCCTCTCTGACAAGTTAGCATCGTCATACTGTTTGAAAGGCTTTAGATGGATGGGTATTTCAATTTACTTATCTTCCTAAAAATATTTTCTTCTACAACCTCTCTGAAAAAAAAGTTCTGATCTGTGGACGTTGCAATCAACAGAAAGGTATTTATTTTTTTTTTTCAGTAAGTCTTTGATGAGTCTGCCCATCCCCTATATTGGCTTGCCACTGACGTATCTGATTAATGAGGTACATTATGTTGGGGAAGTATATCACTTTGTAATAGTTGTATGAAAAAATGAAAAGGAGGAGAGGACAATAACATATCTGGAGAATTTATGGTGCAGGACAATTAATTAGAAAAGAAAATAGAAAGAGCAGCTAGCCAAACACAAGGTGTAACTTACCTGAGTGGAATTTACTAGTTCTATGCACGAATAGTAGGTCATTGTAACATATTACAAGCACCCACTGATTATTTTTTTTTCATTTCATTATTTCCACAATATGTTACACTGATAAAAGAAATAGAATATTTTTCATGTGTTAGCAACTTGAAAATATACATTCAACTGCTCTATACTAATTCTTCTACCTTGTGGCAAAATGAAGGAGGAAAAAAAAAAAAAGGAAAAGGAAACAATGCTTCCATAAACAACTGTTAGTCCATTTGACTTGTGCATAGCACAACAGTTCAGATGAGCTTGATGGATTAAATGTGTCATAAGGTTAACAAACATGAAAGACAGAAAAACAAACTCATATAAAGTCAAATCAGATATTGACAAATTCAAGGAACCATGTTGCCACTGCATCTAGCAGACAATAAGAGCAAGAGGCAAAGCAATATAATGCAATTGATGCAGCAATAAATAACTGCAGAAGGTAATGACACAAGATTTTTTTTCTATTTTAAACCTTTTAGTAATGATAGAAGGAAAATACATGTGCAGAAAGAATGAGACTAAATTGGTCAATGTGTCCCTACTCAGGTCCCTCAAGCTACCAACGTTATTGACTTAACTATCCGGACCTTCTTACTCCTCAATATCAATGTAAGAGCAAATAGAAGTCTCACAGAGCCATTTCAACTGCTTTTTCAGTAACTGACATGTCTTAATGATGTTGCAATAATTGTCATTTATTTAGTGGCAAGATCCTCTAAAGAATTACCTTAGAAGCTAGTGTGACCTTGTCTCTCATATGAGTGAAGAGGTTTGTTAGAGTATACACGTTTCACCTGAGAAATGAAAGGATGAAGACAAAGGAAACCATTCCTGGCATTACCACATTCTTCTCATTTTGGTCCTTAAGTATTCATAGAGAAGTCTCTCATTACTACATGTACAGTGACAGCCCTGTTTATAAACTTCTTCTCAAGATTTATGTGTCTGTACCTTTAATGTATCTAACGGAGCTTTACACTAGTAGTTATTATTGATAGCACAAAGGTTTTGTTTACAAATCAGCTCTGTTAATTAAATTGATACAATAACTTTTACAAGATTAATAAATTATTTAATACAACAGTTTGACTATGAAAAGGTACATGTGCATAAACTTACCCTTGATACAAAAGTTTATAAACTATACAGTTAAATAAACTTGCAGGTCAGGGGAGATGAAGCAGGTTTCAAAATTTTTTTGAAAGTCTTCACACTTTCATGTTATTCGTATGGAAGATGATATCTAAACCCTACACTAGCATAGCTCATAGGCAGATAAGTTTAACATATCACAACTCATTACAAGTTTTCTAACTTGAATATCCTGCAGATACATGAATAACTCGAAAGTAGTAAACAACGCTTCTCTCATTAAAAGAACTCTGCTAAATCATGGTGACATACTTCTCCTGAAAGTTATTCCAGTGTTGACTAGCTTTGAGAATTTTAGCCAAATTACTTATAAGATAGTATTTTATGATTGTACAATTGGCAATTTATTTACTGCAAAATACTAGTGCTTGGGGTGATGCTAGGGGTGCCTTAGCTGTTAAAATTTAATTCTTTGTAAGTATAAGCTCTTTATTTCTCTTCACAGTGTCCAAACTCTGCCTCCTTCACAGTGTTGACATACAGTGCATTAAGTTCTCGGTCTTCCTATGTGTCACATTCCAAGAATTCCCCCAGGGCTCTGATAACTACATTTACACAGCCAAACACTTTCTATTTGAAAATGCAGTATTCTTTCTGATTTATTATTTAGTTACTTGTACTATAATTAATTATTTCCAGAAAGGAATAGATAAGAATATTTGTATTAAAATTGTGCAAGTGCAAACTAATTTCTGTCCAAAGTAGTAGTAGGAACCTATACATATATGTATATAATTTATAGTAAAACATATTGAAAGAAAATAGTGGAAAATAAAAGCTCTACCAAAAGATACCTGTGTGTAACATCTTCAAGAAGGACTACTCAAAATTTTTTATAAAGTTAATTTTTGGTTTGATTTGGTTTAAGGAAATTTTTTTTTTGTAATAAATTCAATATTTTAACCAAAAAACCTGTGGTTTGAGTTGATCTTTATAAAAAAGAGGCAAGGAAAAATCTCAGATAAAGTAGTATTAAACCAAGAAACTAAGAGAGATGACTAGGTTTAAATGTTGGTTTTGGTTTTAGAGTGGTTTTCATAACATTGATTTAACTTTTATGAAATGCCTCAAAACATTTAGACACGCACTTGCATATAACCCCCATCTTTCAGTGTGAAGGAGTAAACACAAAAGATTATGTTACTGCTGTGTAATATGATCCAAAGCCTATTGACGTAAAGGAGAAATTGCTACTGGCAATGGACCAGATTCTTATATTTATCAACCTGAATGTTGCCTTGGTATTGTTACTTGTAAAAAAGTGACTGTATAAAAGATCAAGAAAAGCATTTTCATAGTAAAATTTTAATATTGTTACAGGCACTTGAAATTTTACAGTGGAATATGGATTCTGGCTTTTGTTTTTATTCTATGTAAAAGAAAAAATATTTATGGAGGATGAATCAGAAGAAACAAACTCTGTAATCCTAAAGATGTCAGAAATCTGTCTAACATTAATATGAGTCTAGCCAGTGTATGGTATACTTGACCATGTTCTTTCTTTGTACATTTTCCTTATGGATAACTATCTAAATCATACATGTTCCTGAACAGTGTCAATGTATTTTTATTCACGGACTCATATTATCATGGTTTATTATAACATAAAATATAAAAAAGTGAAAGGATAATTCACATTGAAATGCAAATCATGTCTATCTTGATTAAAAAAAATAATATGATATTGGAATATTTAATTGTCTAGTGAATCTTAATAGCAATTAATGCCTAAGTACAAGAATTTCCTCTGCTTTTTCTTCTTTCTCCTTCTTTTCCCTTCTATAATATACTTTAATATTTGTATTGTCAGCTACAAAATTCCTATGGACAAAATTTCCAGAAGATCATGAAACATTTAGATTGAAAATTATAAGATGAACTTAGAAACATTTGTATGGCCATTGGATTAGATCATTAAACTGATTTCACTGACTCGAGTCTATTGTGCCTGTGATGGAAGTTGCTGAATGATCTCTCCCTTTCCTTATGAACTCATGAACCTTTTGTTATATTCACTCTCCCAAGTCCCATTAAGAAGAGGGAGCTACACTGGTTTAGTGGACATCCGGCATCAAGCCAGGACCGGTCCACTACAGCCATACAAACACAACTGAAAGAACAATGGCAAATACAGGTGAATTAGTTTTATTCTCTCTTATTTCTGTTAGGTATAGGATTTTTATCCTTCTTTTCCAACAGAGAATTGAGATTAAGTGGCTGAACTAAATTTGTGAAAGAAATTTGTGAAATATTATGATTGAACTGAGGACTAGCTTCCTGAATGGTATCTGAATTACATCTAGTGTTTTAAAATGTTATTTTAAAATAAATATCTTTGTCTGGAAGTGAATTTTATTTTTTTTTAATCTTTCTAGATTTAAATAAAAAGGTATTTGAAATGACTACTTTATCCCTTTTTCACTATAGATTGTCTCTTTGACAGATTGTAATTTTAAAAAAAATAGAGAAGTGTAGCTGTTTCTTTTAAAATATATGTTTTTCATGCATATTTCAAATGAATAGATTTTGTTATATTTTTCAATAATTTACTGATTTCAGTGGACCAGATACAGGCAGTTTTAAAAATTTTTATATTAAGATAGTGTTAAAACTTGATAGCAGAATACCTGAGCAATTAATTCCTTTGAACCTATATGGAATTTTTTCTGTACATCATATGTTTAAATTCTTATATAGTGTCTAGCAAAATATTTTTAACAGGAAAATTACAATACAATTGTAGTGGTTTTTTTCTGTTTTCTGGACTTGTCAGTTACTTTAAAATGGAACAGGTGAAGAAATAATAGGTTGTTAAAGTAAATGAGTTTGACATTCAAACTGGTCTCAATCCAATATTCTTCTTTAACAACTGGTAAAGCTTTTCAATATGAATAACTCATAAGAGATTCTAATATTTGTGCTTTTATATAGTGTATATCATTTCCTCCATTGACATTGACTAAATTGTCTCCAACTCTAAAAACGAGGGAGATTTTGTAAGAGAACAGAGTGGTGGACAGATGAAGTTACTGTCATTTTTTGAAGTTTTGGCCCTAAGTACTTTGCACCAGGATTCAAACAGTTAGATAAACTTATTCTGCTTCTGCTGATTTAAGGATATATATATGATATGAAATTCAAATATGCTGGTTTAGTTTAAAAAATAATTATTGTTATGTCTGATGGACTGTATTGGAATTTTTTTACAAACATAATAATTCATTTGCATTCATTTTCACTTTGAATCCTCATGTTATACATGTCTTTAGTAAAGAATTTATATTAGCATATCTTTTGGTTTTGCTACGGTGTATGCATATTTGAATATTTGTATTTGGGGAGTATGAATATGAGTATTTGGGGAGAATTTGTAGGTAGCTACATTTGAATAAGGAACATCCTGGTAAGAAGTAAAAAAAAAAAAAAATTATGTTTGCATTAATTTTGAAAAATATAGATTTGGTTGTATCAGTCAGAGATTCTTCATATGTTTAATTTTGCATGTTAGTGTTTGGGAAAGGGTCTTCATTTCAGGTAAACTCTAAACCTAAATGCTTAAGAAATAACAAACAGATGAGCCAAAAAGTACACAAGTGGGTTTACGTATTTTTTCCTTGTTATCTCCCTTCAAGAACAGGAGAAAGGTGAATTTGACATGAATTCATAAAATTCTTTCAAATCCAGAGAATTTCCACCTATTCCTAATCTTCATCTGTCTTTTGTTCTCATCCACTGTTCTCTGCTGAAAACATAAGAGTAAAAAGTTCATGGGTACACACCAATTAAAAAGAGGGATCAGACATGTGCACATTTCCAAGATCAGGTCTACAAATTCAGAAACAAAAGGATATTCTTTTGATTAAAATGAACAATGATCAGAAATAAAATATCCTTAGTGTACCTATCAGTGATCACAGTTCATTGCCTTTTTTCCCATGGTTGTGTTTGTACAAGTAAATAAAGTAGACTAAAATCTGCTGTCTGAACTTGAGTTACAGCAACTTGCGCCAGTTTGTCAAACGTTCTTCCCCTCATAAATAGGTTCACCTGTACCGTCCATGAGTGCAAGTTCTTGACTAAAAGTATCTGCGATCATATCCCATTGTTCCCTGAGAGACTGTTGCTTAGCACTGGACAAAAGCATGTCAAGGAGCATACTTACACTGGAACACGCTAGAGGATTGTACAACAGAATTTCACTTGAGTGCTAGTCCCACTTAACTCATTAATTCAGGCTTATGGATCAGGCTACCTGACCAGACAAGTATTGCAGTGGGTAGGAAGAGAACATGCAGTGATGTATGATGAGAGACCTAGCCTTCTCAGACTGTCTGACATGAGAGGAAGTATGAAAAAAAATGAAACTTGACAATTCAGTATTCATTGAGCTTATCCAGGAGCTTATGACATCCTTCATCACACATTAAAACATATAGGAGTTTTCTATCTCCTATACTGGTTATTATAAAAATCGTTTAGCACAAATGACGAGTCTCTGTCATTTTAAGACTGCCAGTTCTCTGGTGTTCAGTTTAGGAGGACAAATAGATATGGCATCACAAGAACAGTTTAATAAAATAATTTTTAAAAAATTCAGCTCTGATGATGAAAGAGTAGTATGATATATTGAAAGGACTTTGTTATTAGCATCGTATCTTTCTCTCACTCTTTATCTTAAGCTCAGGAAGGCTCTGAAAAACATTTAGCACCTACCAATATCACACTGGATAAAATGTACCGAATTATCCAGCTGGTGGCAGGGCATCATTTGTCTAAAACATAGATTTCTTTAGTGTTAAGTTGTTAAACAACAAGCCACAGTCTTTTACTCAAAAGGAAAGTTGCAAGTAGCCTCTGCAAGCAATTCTAATACCAGACATATCATGCAATTTTTCTATCCCTATCATATCCTACTCTTTCTCTGTTTAGATTATCTATGATATAAATAATGCATTTCAAATATTTGAAGTAAACTTAATGATGAACATTTTTAGATTTCACTTTTAAACCTACTTCTTTTCTCAAGTCCAGGCCAGATTACAAAAAGTTGCATAGAACAAGTAGTGTCATAAGAGATTTAAGCAATGTGCAGGGTTCAACTTTCTTTCCAAGAAAGCTCAAAATGAATTAATCTCACCTAAATTTGGATTAGAAAGATGGAATCATCATAGAATCATAGGACAACTTAGGTTGGAAGGGACCTCAAATATCATTTACTTCTGCCATAGTCAGGCACCCTTCCACTACACCAAGTCTTTCAGTTCAATCTGTCCTTGAACACTGCTGGGATGAAACATCCCCAGCTTCTTTGGACAACCTTTTCCGGTGACTCACCACCCACACAGTAAAGACTTTCTTTCTAATATCCCTACTGTCTTTCAGTTTAAAGCCATTCTGCCTTGTCCTATCACTGAACGTCACAGTTAAAAGTCTCTCTCTGTCTTCATTGTAGACTCTCTTCAGGAACTGGAGTCCTTGTTATTTATTGGCCTTAACGTTAATAGTTCATTGTCTAAGGCAAAGAAAAGTAATTCTAAGCTTTCTTTATAGTTAATGAAGAGCAATAACCACCTTCAAATAATTCATGCTATCCTCAAACAGATGTGCAAAGGAAAGAAAAAGCATTCTCTAAAAGTTTTTGTTTTCTTCTACTTAGTACACAGGAAAGACAAAATGATTTGCTTTAACTTAGATAACTAACTTTAGCCATGTAATATTGGGTCATAAATATGCCAAAGAATTCTAGCATTCACTGGACTAATACATATTTTACACACCTGACAGCTCTGAAAAGGAAGAAGTTTACTAATAACCATACTTTAGCTTGGGGTCAGGATGAACACTGAATTCAGACCTGAGTATTATTTCAATCCTTTCTCAGTCAGATTACTCTACACGTTTCTCTCCTTAAAAAAACAAATTTTAAGAATGTGCAGAACTCTATATCTTTAGAAGAAATTATCAGTACCTATCCTAAAGGTGTTCTTTTGGAACCTACATAGAAAAGTAGACCTTTTCTCTCGGTACAAATTGCAGGAAAACTTTTATCAATATTAAAGAATATCAGATCATTTGATAGATCATCTGAGAAGGCCTGTAGCATAAAATAGGTTCTTCAATATTTTATCCAAATAGAGCAAAACACACACCATTGATTACTAGACTTGCCTGTAAGTAAAAAGTGAAGTATAAACTTTCTGACCGTCCAAGTGCAATGTCAATACTGTTTTCACTTAAATGAACACTATTCTTAGTTGTGCAGGCTTGGTTTTCAGTTCTAATAGGGATTATTCCTATCCTGTTGTCTTAAATATTTTAGCATTATCTTTATCTGAAGATCTTAAAAATTCAATGGCTGCTTTAGGCAAGCCAAATTAAATCAACACAAGAATTGAATCACACTTATACCAATCATAATGGACATCTTCTGTAACTGAAAACTAAGAAAAAAAAAACAGTGCATAAACATCAGTTACACTGTCTCATGTTAAGGCATTGCGTGGGATGGAGACTCTCTGGGGACTGGGAACCTGGGCAGTGGGCCAGCCAGAGCCTGTTCCAGTGCCCACCAGGAGCAGGGCAGCCAGGAGGGCACCAGGGACAGCACCAGACCTGGGCATTAAGATCCTTGCTGGGGTTGCAGGTGGGAGCCACAGCTAGACAGGGCAGTGCTATGGGGAGCTGGAGACCAGCATCTCTGGGGGAGGCAGAGGTGGCACTAGGGATCTGAAATGGTGTCATGGGCTGTGGGCGGCTTGGGTCCACCAGGAAAGGGTGGACATGGGAAGAAATGCCTTTGTTGCCCTCAGGCCCCTGACATCTTGTTCTTCATGGAGAACTGAAAGAGAATTAAAAAATCACTGATGTTTCTAGCAGCATCATTCAAACGGGATGCAGCTGGACAGACAGTACAGAGATGACAAAGGGAATCTTTGGTTTAAAAAGAGAAAAAAAAAGGGGGGAAGTGATTTTTTTTTTTTTTTTAAACTAAAGTATACCTCACAAGCAGAGCTTCGTCTTCAGTCTCACAATTAAAACAATCCCGTTTTTGGGTCTATTCTTTGTGTATAGTCAAATTTGTCAATAGGGAGGTCTTATAAGCAGAAAATAATTTTAAGCAGACAGAAACAATGTGGATTTTGAAGAGTGGGCTGCATAATTTCATGGCCTGAACTTAAACCAATATATTTGTTACTTAAAGTTCCACTTGAAAAACTATTCTTCAGTTCCACTATTTTTGTTGTTTTCCCTTCAGTTACATTTATGCAACCTGACTGAAAGTAATGAGGTTGCACAAGTGAATCCAAAGGCAATACTTGACCTGCAAAAGTCTTTATTATTGGTGATCCATGAGTCAGATAGAAGACAAATAAGCTCCCAAATCCCAGGCCTAATTTAAGGACTGACAGTCAGAACAGCATTTCAGTTGTAAACTGAATTAGTGTGATTGAGAAATTATGGGGGGAAAAATAACTATTGAATGTGACAACACTATTTTTGTAGAGAGTTTTAAGAATAGCCTTGTGCTTTTAAAATTAATCATGTCCTGTTGCTTATTCCCTAATTGAAGACAAAATGCTCCATTTTGGTATTACAATTGGTTGCCATAGAAATGATAATTGCATCAAAAAAAACTAAAAAAAAAAAGGATTATGATTTCCATTAAGGCATAAGTTGAAGAACCCTTGATAAACAAAGGACTTTCTTCCTGCTAAATATCAGTCTTAACAAATGTAAAGAACAGAAAGGTTATATTGTTACATGCACACACACATTTATAGAAATTAAATAGCATATTTAATTTTAGAAAACACAACTCCGTTTAGATGCAAAGATAGAGTGATTGGGTAGCACACTGCTATTTAAGACCTTAACCATGCAAAACCAAACTATAGAGTAGGTCTTAAAAGTTAGGATACTCAGAGAGAAAAACAACATTCCTAGCCACAAACACTTGTCCCACACACCAAAAAAAAAAAAAAAAAAAAAAAACACCTAAACAAATACAAAGAATGCCCCCCAAATAACTATAAATCTCTGTAAAATATGAGTCCTAAAGGTTATCAAGTTTGATGATTTTTCCATTCTTCGTGTGCTTGCCTTAAAAATGAGAACACATTAAGATTTTTCACATAACTAGATATTACTGGCTCTTAGCAAACATTGTGAAGGAGAGGAGAGGAAGAAGTTATGAAGTTGCTTTGGGTCTTTATATCAACTTGAATAACTGAATATTTATTAGTAGTTTTAAATTTGTTATCTTTACAGAATAGTTTGAGTTAGAAGAGACCCACAAGAACCATCAAGTCAAACTCAAAAGTTAATGGCCCATTGGGGATCAAACCCACAACCTCAATGTTATTAGCGTTATGCTCTAACCAACTGTGCTAATCTCAAGGTCAGTGTCAACTGTAATCAGCTAAGACAATCAGGTTTATACAGTTTATATGGATAAAACAGGACTGTAAAATTACTGTGCACCTGGTATATAAGTCAAGTAGAAAATAGATAGGAAATATGACTCCATAAATTTTTTCTTCTCTCGAAAGAAACATGGATTATCTGGAGACTCTTTATATCTTTATGGGAGAGCCATATAAAATAGGAATAGTCTAGAGAGATGTATACAGGAATAAGGATGTTCACTCATTCCTTGTGAACTCTCCAAACTTGAGGGTGATATCCTATCATCTGTGATTCTTCCTTGTCAGATGAGGTATGTTTTGCGTGGGAGAAAGTAAAAGGCATTTCCACCCAGTCTTACCTAGCCTAATGAAGAAGGTATTTTCACAGATGGATTTGGTTCCTCAAATCTTCCAAGTGATGTATATATATCCCTTCTCAAATATGCAGCATAATAATATTCATTGTTCACAGTTTTCAGTATGGTATACATTTCTTTCTATTACTTATTCTGTTCATTGTCCTGAAAATTCTTCTCTCTCCTTTTTATTATCACCCTTGAAATAAAGTCCCTTTATTTCACTATATAATGATTTCTTCCCTTGGTTAGTAACATTTTCCTTGTAGATTCCTAAGATGACAATGACAAGCTTCTGCAAAGCGTATTTGAGATACTCCCATTTTTCACTCCTATTTTCGCACTCTCATTAGAGGCTGATGCTGAAAGTTCTGTCATTGTTGTATTCATTTATTTATTTGCCACACCTATCACTTATGGGTCTGTTATGCAGTAGTCATATCTTCACTAATAATTTTCCAGTTGAAATCAGAAAGTTAAAAATGCTGAAGAATGGATTCATTATAAGGGAAGACAAAAACCCAGTCCAAACCAAACCAAAAAAAACCACAGTTGTGTCTGAGTGAATAACAAACTACACTGTGTAAAAAATGTCCTATTATTGATTCTCAGAAGCAGGAATGGTGATTAACTCCATAAATTCACAAAAAAAAAAAAAAAAATTATGTTGATGGATATAATAGCCAGACAGTGTCCTAGAACAGCATATTAGATGTGTAGGATATGTTCAGACAGCATTTAGTGGTGGAACTTTCCTCCAGTGAGCGACTAAAATCAGTATAAATTAGACAAAAACTTCACTCTAGGATATTTTTTTCCTTTTTTTTGAGCAGCAAGCATGAGGTATGTTTATGAATGAAGTGAAAACTGATGTCAGAAGGATAAGAGCCACTGGCATCCATAAAAGTATTTCAGGACACTTAAGATTTCTAATATTTGAAAGTTAGAACTAAATTCTAGATTTTTTTTTATTGCCTAAAAAAACTCCCCAATATTCTATTTCATCTATGGTTTCCAAAATGCATGTTGACCAAACCTGTATCTTGCCAAACCTGTGTTAGATTTTATGAATAACATATTTCTTTTTTCCCCTATTATAACATTGTTTGCAAGACTGTATTCATACTTCATACTTTGTTGTCCAGCATGCTAAACTGAGAAGACCTGAGACGAGTCAGGTTATTAAATCTGTATTGATGCACTGTCTGCTCTGTATATAACTGTTGAAAATTAATAGACAGAAGAGATATTTTTATTTTCAGCTCACAAAGGTTACAGTACAGCAGACCAATTCTTAAAGATCGATGATCAATTGGCCCTCAGAGGAAGTCTGGGTTTAATAGATTCTCATTAATTCAAAAAAAAATGTCCTCTTATTTTTTTGTTTTCACATGTCTTAAATCTATAACCTGCTTCAAACTCATATGGATCTTCCTTGTGTTCTGGTACACATCTGTTACAGCTAAAGATTAAAAGAAAATGAAGATATGAAAGATAGAAGATATGAAAGATATGAAAAATATAGGATAAGGGGTACAATTTTTAAACTCAAATATTTAAAATTAGAAATTGGGAGGACAGTCTTTACTGTGAGGGTGTTGAGGCACTGCTAGAGTTTGCTCAGGGAAGTTGTGGATGCCACATCCCTGAAAGCGTTCAAGGCCAGACTGGATGGCACCCTGGACAATCTAGTCTAGTGGAAGGTGTTCCTGCTCATGGCAGAGGCATTTGAAATGGATGGTGTTTAAGGTCCCTTCCAAGCCAAACTTTTCTATGCTTCTACGATTCTATGAAAAGACTTCTAACGAAAAGCAAATAAAATAAGTCTTCTTTTCGGCACATTGAGGAGATCATACAGATGGAATTGCAGAAAGTCATCCATTTAAATACTTATGTCAATAGAAGCTTTTTTTTCTGTCACCAAAAACCTTCTTACTTACAACAGGTGATAATAAACAAGAAAAGGATATTCTTCCCTGCATGATATTCTAAGCTAGAATAGAGTCTTAACAAAACTTTAAGTAGATAAACTGTTTTTACTTGAGTTTATTCTTAAGAAAAATGTTGCTGTATATCCTTATAGAATAACGACTCCTCAAAATAACAGTGAATATATGATACAGGGAAAATATGATATAATATATGTCTGCCACATTAAGAAAAACTTTGTTTATTGATATTCAGCATTAATAATCAGTGCTATTATTTGTAGTCTATTTAAGAAAGACCTACAAGTTAAAGTTTTTTCCACTTATGTTGTTTTTTTTTTTTTACTTTAATTTCCCCCTATTTTATTGTGACAGCACAGTCATTTGACCTAACTTACACTAGCAAAACAGACATGACTTTGACAAGTAATTTAATACATAGCAATTTATGAGCTCCTAAATTCTTTGCCTTACTCTACAAATTTCTGGTTTCAGTCCTAAACATTCTATATTAAATCGTTAGGGATTCTATAAGGATTGTGTCAGTACACACATATATATATGTATATATAAAACATTAAAATTTTCAACCTAAACTTTTAGATTTTAAACATGTACTTTTAAGAGTGCTTTCAACATACCGTAATTTGTCTTTCATTTAGAACTACAAATTGAAGCTGTTGTACTGCTGTTATGTATCCGAACATGACATTCTGTGGGCCTCTATTAGTTTTGATGGGTTACCATGGAAACTGGAGAGAAAGAGAAGGAGAACACTGATTGTACAGGAAAGAGATTATATCCATTCACTATAAACCTTACAAACATATCTACAGATACATTTTTTCTCCCCCCTCCTATAAGTAGAAAATCAATTATTTTGTTAAAATAAAGAAAACCAAATATATCATCTGTGGCATCCACAGTTTTCTTATCTAAATTTAACATATTATCATGCAGTTAGAAATAGCTTCATACTAACTGAAGATTCCTCTCTCTTCTGCTATAGATTGAGCCTCTGCTAAAGGTCCAAGGAAAATTGCAGTGTTGAGGTGCTGTATGCGGTGAGTTGCCTTCTACTGGAAGTATATATACATGGTTGTGATCTTTTGACCCAAAACAAGTGCCAGAAAAGGGCACTTAAAACCTGCATATGTGAAAATTTAATGGAGGAGCTGATTTTGTTTTACTTTGGCTTCCATCTCTCACTAGGTTGCTGTGGACTGGGAATTCAGTCATTCAGTAAACAACATGGAGCATATAATTTTTTAATTCTTTTTTTCTGATGGAAGTGCTACGCTTTCATAACCTTCATTATGTGATCTGACAATAAAAAGATGTAAAGTTCATGCCACTGACATGAGAACCGTGTCCTTTTCATACGTACAGCACAGATGGGAAAGGAATTCCTCACCTTAAAAAGCGACTGTTTAAAATGAAGTCCTTATAAATCCTTTTTCTTTCACTGGTTTTCCAATATAATGTATGACTTTTGCAGATTCTTTTCTGAAACAGTCTAGTTTTGGGACCAAAACCTCAGAAGGTTTTTTCCTTCAGAATCATCCAGAAACAGAGGATGAAATTATCTATGTGAAATATCTAGGTCTTGCTAGGTGCATGTACATGTGTTTATAATTTCAATGTTTGACTGGAGAATCGCAGTATCATTAAGTTTTACAGTTCTTAATCAAGCCTTGAGTGAAAGAACCTTCAGCAAATCAAAGATGCTCTGCCTCCATTAAGATAATTGCTAAAACTTTCCTTGTTTTTTACAATCAGGACTGTTTTTATGTAAGTAGAAAAACACATCTTCAAAGTATTTATCAGAGGTAACTTGTCAGTCAATTATTTGCAGTGTTTAATTACTTTTAAATTACCATGCTGGTAGGATACATTTAAATATTCATGCTGAGAGTGTGGGATGATATTTGCAATGAAACAAAAAGGAAAGTAAATAATTATTTACCTTAGTTATAATTCTCCAGGGGAAAGTACACTAGACTAAGTGTAGACAAGTTTCAGTGCAAGAGAAGATAAACTAAGACACTAAAGAAACATCATATGAAAAAATTAATTGCCTGTTTTGGCACACATTAAAGAGACAAGACTCTTGAAGTTATATTTAATAATAAAAGTAGTTTGTGTATTCCCATTAGTTATATGTATTATCTATCAATGCTTTTAGATAGGGAACATGTATCAGTAAGAAATATTTTAATTTAAAATGATGCAAAGTAGTCCCAGTGCAAAAAGAGACATTGAAAAAAATATTAAGCTATTGAAAACTGTCCAAGTGCTAAATTTTAGGACGACAAAGTATATCAAAAATCATTATGCAATGATGGCAGCTGTACAAGATAGAATCTAGCGCCCAGTAGAGTTACTGTTATTATCTTCAGCTTTAACACAGACAAAAATCTTACAAATCTGAGTTATTGAGCTAAATTACTTTGATATTCAAACTTTTTTGGGGGGAACTTTTTTCCCTCCATTTGTAAAGCAAGCAATTTTCCCCAATTCACCTGAATTGCTCTAAGATCACTGAGATAATGCCAATTTACATTACTGAGGAAGAGTACAGAAGTATTCATTCACTTCGGAGATTATAAAAGGGCTGTACTGCTTTCTCCATACTGACTGAGAGACAATATTCTTCTGATTGGATGGTGGTGCCTATAGAAATGTCTTACAGTTTTGGTGTTCTGAAGCGCTTAAATGAAATATTCCTGAATAAAAATAATCCTTTGAAGAAAAGAATCTTGTCAATCCATAAAGTTCATGCTGAAAATAACTAGTATGTAACATTACATAAGTTCTGCTTATACTATCCTGAAAAAGAATTGAGTATTTTCAGATTTTCAGTGAAAGAAAGTTTCACACATAGGTATCATCTTCCTTATGCTGTTTGACTTTCTTTCACATGTCCATAGAAGTTATTCCATTTTATGGTCGAAGTATTACGGTACCACATACACTAAGGATCTCCTGTATCTTTTGTAATATCATACTATCATTCTAAGATGCAATATGATTATTTCAAACTCACAGGCTTCTAGGAGTGACAGTAAAATTTCAGATTAGGAAATTAGATCCTAAAAGATCAAATTTATCTGCTTTCAAGGGCAATGTTTTACATAGACTGTAATGTGAAATGTAAATATTTAGAGACTGAAAAAGCTTCAGTTGAGATGGCATTATTTAGCTTACATTTGTTTCCTATAGAGTGTATTATCGTTAACTGCACATGCAGTAAAGGGAGTAGGTAGATAAAGAAAGGAAGGGAGGCGAGGGGAGAGGAGGGGAGTGGAGGGGAGGACAATGCCTACTGTCCTTGTAAGGTATCTGTAAGCCTTTTGTGGCTTATAGACTATGGATAGGATGAGAGGAAATGGCCTCAAGTTGAACCAGGGGAGGTTCCGATTGGATATTAGAAAAAATTCTTCACCAAAAGCATTTTCAAGCTGCCCGGGGAAATGGTTACATCAACATCCCTGGAGCTATCTAAAAGACATATAGATGAGGTACTTTGAGACATGATCTGGTGGTGGACTTGGCAGTGTAAGGCTAATGATAGGAACTGATTATGTTAAAGGGTCTTTTCCAACCTAAAGCACTCTGTGATTCTATGATTCTACTGCCACTGATGACATATTTCATCTTACCTATAACCTTGGCAGTTCTGCAATATTGTTTTTGCCTGTTGGAGTCAAGAAATTCTTCTGAAAGACAAATAAAATAAAAATTAACTAACTTTAAAGAAAAAGATTTTGGTACAGAATTACATCTTTAGGGTAAAACCAGAAAAGGAAATTCAACTACTTATTTCAATGATGACAGGATTTTGTCTTTGCAGTTTAAAAGAAAAAAATTAAATAGTTTTCTGCATTAAATCTAGGAGTTTAGAGAATAAAATCTCCATCAAGAAGAAAATGAAGAGTTCACTTTTTACTTACCTCATGAAGACAGATATCTGCAACATTATGACACCCACGTCAGTGAATAAAACCTGAATATTGCATATTATTTCAGAAGAGTATTATAATTACTTAAACTTGTATTCCTGCTGTTACCTTTGAATACATTTTCCTAATACAGATTGATTTTAAATGTGTAGAAATTATTTCAGACTTGAAACAAACATAGAAAATACATGAACTACCTCAGATTTTTTTTCCAATGACTTACAAAATACATTGTGTGGCTTCAAAGTCACATACATTAAGCATAAAGTTTACATTTAAAACTGATGTTAAGCACTGGGTTCAGATCAGATCACTATATTTTTTTAGGGTTGAGTGACCACACTTTTTTCTCCTTGTCAAATTTTCCTTTTTTTCCTTTGCAAATTTTCAAAGGTTTGAGTTTAGGATTCTACAATATCCTGTCTTTTCTCACAGAGTTCATGTATTTCTTCTCAGTGATAGGACATATTTACAATTATTTGACAATTATAGGTGAATTTTAGATTTATTACAGTCTTCTGTAAGATGTGTTAGCCTAAGGTCAACCAAAAGAAACAAGGAAGTCTTTACCTGCATTGCAAATATTCATATACAGCTTGCCAACACTACAGCAATAGAATTCTTAGAAACAGTAGATAAAAATCACATACAGTTATTTATGTATGTCTGTGGTCCCTAACATACAAATGTAAGGCAATTATGCTCAGAAAAAAGCCCCCAGTGATAAATAATTTTTGCAAATATGAGAGAAGTTTGAACACAACTGAGACAATTTTTTTGTTAGAACTGCAGTGGACAATGAATATTTGCAATGTGGTGTCTTTTTTTCCACTCTGAATCATTAATTTGAATCCAGCACATGTCAATGCAAAGTGATTAAATCAAAAGTTTTTGCCATTTATCTAATGTATAGTCTCAGAATAGAACTGATGAGCCCCACCTCTCTCCTGCTGGATGATTCATACTGTAAAAAATCATGCTCTCATCTGATAAAAATCAGGACTTTAATTGGTAACCTAAGCAAAAGTCTTGAGTATTGACTCTTAATTAGGTATGCTTAACCCCAGTACTTTTAACACATATTTTAAAATTTCTTTAAAGTAAAAGTCTGTGCTCTAAATAGTATCCAAGGCTCCCATAAAACTTTGTTAATGGCAATAGATTTTTTTCTTTAATATTGTCAGTATTCATTTATATTTTAGGTAAGTAACAACCACCATTGTTACTTAAAAGAAAAATTATTAGGTTGCAATTTCTTATATTTATTTGCCTACTAATCCTAAGAAAAGAGCAACTTCAATAAATGGTCTAATATATGTGATTCAATATTTTATTGTGAAAAAAAGAAAAATAAAATCAGCAATGCAATGTTCAGCTGGGTGGGATTGGGTTATTCGACTTACTGAAAAATACAGAGCAAAGTTTTCCAGTACTGGTAAAAGCTAAGACACAACTAAAATACATTTGCAGAAGAGAAAGTAAAAGATGGGTGGGGTTTTTTTTGTTTTTGTTTTTCGGTTGCTTGGTTTTGTTTTCTTTTCAAAAAGTGATTAGACTGAAAAATTAGCCACTTTGGGATTTCGCAGCATGTGGTAACAGATGGCTAAGTTAGTGATGAACCACTGAGGGTGTTGGAGAGTTGATTAGGGAGACTGACTGAAAGCATGTACGCTCAAATTGGCAGAATGCCTAGTAAAAGCAGTGACCCATCACTTAGAGTAAGTCTTTGAAATATTAAGCGGACATATATATATTCAGAACAGAGGGGGACAGGGGAAGAAGGGAAGAGAGCTTGCACAGCTAGTTGTTAGGATTTTTTCAGAAAGTTTTCAGGTAGAAACAATTTCTCAATTCTTGCTTGTGTTTCTGGTGGAGTTTCTTTTCCTATTCCTGTCTTTTTGAAGATAGCTATAACTATGCAAAAATGAGTGAGTTTTATTTCATTAGTCATAGCTTTTAGAAAAATAATAACCAAATAACCCCCTATCCTTTGAAAAACAAACTTTCTTTTCTGTGGTTATAAGTTTACTTCAATCATTTGAAAGCTAGAAGACCTGGATTATTGGTTTTCATTATTAATTTTGGTGGAGCATTTGAAACAAAATGTTTATCTGTGCAAAATGTCTTCAATTTTAAGATAAAGTTCTAGAATCAAATAAAGGATATTAAAACTCCATTGTAAAGTAAATGCAGTCTTAGACCACAGGACTTCTAAATGTAAACTAAACTGCTCTTTTTCTTTCACCATTACTCATATTTGCTGCTTTCTACAGCCATTAATTTCCCTTCCCTCAAAAACTGAATTTATACAAAGGTTGTAGAAATTAGTATTTTGATAATAGAAATATTGTCACTTAGAAAATTTTTAATTCTAGAGGGAAATGTGGCCAAATCTTTGACTAATAAAAATTTTCATTATTCAGTTTCCATACTATCTTTGTTCTGTGGGTAACATCAGTGGAAAAAATTGATTATATATAGTATAAAAAACATTAAATAGCAGCAACAATAGCACACAGTTCAATTTTGCACCTATCATTACCTTTCTCATAAGCAAAGCTCATTCTCTGCCAGTGGCATTCTAACTCCTTCATAGTATTAAAAACCTAATGAAAGTTATTAGAACAAAAGGAAAATATATACAGCCTGAAAAAATGCTTTAGATGTTTTCTTTTTTATTTTTTTTTTTAATTTCCCACAACACTACGTAGATATTCAGACATAGAACTCTTCCTCTTAGAATATGTCTATGTGTTATAAGGTTGTGTCCAACCCCTAGAGAATATTAACTCAACTACTGAAATCAACAGACACATTTTTCCTAGCATTTGCCCTGCACCAAAATAATGTCTTTTCAAAAAGGCTAATTAACCTTAACAAAGTATGACTCTAGTAAAGCTAAATTTCTCTGTTATTTGAGCTGGCTAGTAATTTCAGTGTAAAGGCACCTCTTATGCATGCACAGGTGTTCACTTATGAACTGTCTGTGTTTGTTTCAAACTCACTGGCTTTTCCAAAGCAAAGAAGTAATTACCTCATGGGATCAGTATAATTGTTGTATCTTTGGCATAGGTAAAACAGACTTTTTGTGAGTTCAATATTATCTCTTTTGATCACAGTTTGTTGCACATACACACTAAAATTCTGTGTCTCCCAGACTTCAATCTCTTTTTTTCAGTCTAGGATCGGCTACTTGGCAGGATGTTTTTCTTTCTCCTAGAGGTTGCTACAATCTGGTGTCCTGCTGCCACTACTCATGTATAAATATGCTATGCTAGCATGTATGAATTTTTTTATGCTGGTAACTAGGGATGACTTCAAAGTAAATTTTTCCAGATATGACTTTACCTCATCTTTTTACAGAGAACCACATTTGCTTAGGTTGGTATAAAATATCTAGAATAAGAAAATAACTTTCAGATATGGAAACCTTTTACCTTTAAAATAAACTTCTTTTTAATATAAGTTGATTTCTAATGCCGAGAAATTATTTAGTCATTCGACCCAGTAGATAATGAAAAGGTCTGGACCACTCTCAGGACATGTTTTTTTCCAGAACCTACTTGCTGCTTCCTGTTGGCATTTGTTTTCATTCCTTTATCCAAAACCCTCTTTAACTCTACTAATAGCTATACAAATAACTATGCTGATTAAAAGTAACTAGGACAAGCACCTTTATAAATCACCAATGCTGAATGAGTGCCCTTGGCTAACAATGTCTAAGCAGACAGACGTGCACTGTCTCAGACTATGGTAATTTTAGGAATGTATGTTAGAAAAGCAATAGCTCATACTTACTACAATTCTCTAAAGTCACATCATATTTTCCATAATGTAGTTAATATGTTGTTCTCTTTGGTTATTTGGTTGGTATAATCAGTGTGTTGGGCTTACATGGCAAGGTCTTCATAGCTGGGGATCTGTAGGAGTGGCTTCTGTGAGAGGACACCAGAAGTTGTTGCCAGGCAGAGGCAGTTCTAGATGGCTCCAAAACAGACCTGCTCCTGGCCAAAGCTGAGCACCTCAGAGATGTTGGCACTGTCTCTGTCATAATATATTTAAGAAAGGATAAAAGATGTTGCAGAACAACAACTGGGATAAGGGAGGTAGAAAACGTGAGAGAACCAATCCTGAAGAAACCGAGGTCAGCGAAGAAGGAAGGGGAGGAGCTGCTGCAGGTGCTGAAGCAGACATTCCCCTACAGCCCATGGTGATGACTATGGTGAAGCAGTCTGTGCCCCTGTAGCCCATGGAGATGAATCATGAGAATGTCCACCTGCAGCCCATGGAGTACCCCATTCCAGAGAAGATGGATGTGCCCTGAAACAAGTTGCAGCCTAAGAAGGGCCCATGATGGACCAGACTCCTGACAGGAACTGCAGCCCTTTGAGGATCACTGGAGCAGTCTTTTCCTAAAGGACTACACACTGTGGAAAGGACCCATGCTGGAGCAATTTGAGAAGTAGTATAGTCCATTGGGAGGACCTATAAAGCTCATGAGGGAATGTCTCCCGTGGGTGGGACCCCATGTTGCAACAGTGTAAGAGTGTGAGGAAGAAGCAGCAACAGAGGAATACTCATTCCCCGACCCACTGCACTGCTTAGGTGGAGGATGTAGAAGAGCTGGGAGCAAGCTTGAGTCTGAGAGAATTTAGAGGTGGGAGAAAGCTGGTTTAAGCTTTGTTCTTATTTGTCATTATCCTACTTTGTTTAATTGGCAATAAATTAAATTAATAAATTAAGTCTTCTTTTTACCTATGATGGTAATTGTAAGTGATCTTCTTGTCCTTATCACGACCCACAGGCTTTTTGTCTTTATTCTCTCCCCCTGTTCTCTTGAGGAGGGGGATTGATAGAACAGATTGATGGCACTTCATAGCTCGTTAAAGTCAACCCACCACAATCACTTACTATAACATTTATTTCAGAATGTTTTACAGTGGAATAGTCATAGAAGACCATCTTTAAATTAGACTTGCAGTATTGTCTCACTTTCATAATACGAGAAAAAAAAATATTTCCAGGAAGAAAATATCCTAGGAAGGTGGATGAGGCACAAAGAGACAAGCTTTGAGTGGCAGGAGCTTTCCAGGGCGCCCTGGGTAGGAGCTGGCCATGAACTGTCCTGTGCGGGACACAACTGGCTCCAGCTAGACCTGACACTGATGCAAACAGTGCATCCCAAACTGCAGCAGCTGTGAGAACCTGCAACACCTTGCTCAGACAGTGATAAGAGTAGCAGCCACTGTGCAAGGGAGATGCAGGGAAAACACAGAGCAAGAAATGAGGAGAAAGAGAGCAAGAAGATATGTGGTGGAAATGTGGATGAAAAGCAAGGCAGTGGGGAGTCATCCATGAGAAGGGAGACGTGGAGAGAGACGCTGTTGGAGTCATGGCTTATGGTTCTTGGAAGGAGGTCCAGTCTCTGAGGGACCACCATGGAGGACCCAAGTCTGGGGAGTCACACACCTGAGGGACTGCAACCTATGAACAACCTGTGGTGGGGCAGACAGAAATGAGAAAGAACCTCTGAACAACAAATAAAAATGTAAGTGAAGCAAAGAGTGGCAGAGGGAATCTCTTTTTTTTAACTCTTTTAAACCTCCCACACTCCTGTCACCTTGCTGAAGTAATTAGCTTGGCTGAATGTAACACAACATAAGGGGAACTGAAACTAGGAAGTGGGTAGGAGAGTTGTTTGGTTTAAGTTAAACCTAGAAAAGGTACTTCACTAAATGTTTGTTTAAATTATGTATGTGTGTTTTCTTTTTTTCTCTAGACTTAAACATCTGTCTATCTATCTATTTATCTATCTGGGAGGGCCAACCATATCCTGGGGCACATAAAGTACAGCATTGTCAGCTGGTCGAGGGAGATGATTGTCCAACTCTGCTCTGCACTGATGCAGCCTCAGCTTGAGTACTGTATGTAGTTTTGGGCATCACAATATAAAAAAGACTTTAAGATATTAGAGAACATCCAAATGAGGCCCATGAGGATGGTGATAGGTAAGGGTCTTAGGAGAAGCAGCTGAGGTTGCTTGATCTGTTCGGCCTGAAGGAGACAGAGGAGAACTCATTGCAGTCTTCAATATCCTTACAAGGGGAAACGGAGGGGCAGGTACTGATCTCTTCACTCTTGTGACCATTGACAGGACTCAAGAAAATGGCATGAAGCTGAGTCAGAGGAGGTTTAGATTAGATATCAGGAAAAGGTTTTTCACCCAGAGGGTTCTCAGGCACTGGAACAGGCTTCCCAGGGAAGTGGTCACTGCACCAAGCCTGACAGAATTCAAGAAGCACTTGGACAACGCTCTCAGGCACACGGTGATTTTTGGAGTGTCCCACCCAGGGCCAAGAGCTGGACTCAATGACCCTGTAAGTCCCTTCCAACTCAGCATATTCTATGATTCTACAATAAATCAGTGATCAAAAGTTTGGCTTAATCATTAATAAATTAAGTATTCTTGAATCAAGATGGTTTTGCTTGCAACAAAAGAAAATCAATACTAAGTCAATACTTTTTTTAAAGTACCTGCAATACATGAATGAGCTCAAAGGATCAAAGTTAAACAGCAGAAGAAAATTAATAGAAAGTAAGACAACGCTAGAAGGAATGCAGTTCAAGGCTGCTTAACAACAACAACAAAGAGTCTTTTGGCTCATTCCTTCATGGCTTGTGTGTGTCCCTGCAAGTCCTGCCACAAAGCATGTAGTGAATTGATCTAGACCCTTAAAGTTGAACTTACTTATCAAAAATTAGTATTTTTTTCCATATAGATTTGCATTATGATTGCAATTTGGTATGCAGTTATTTCCTGGTTTCTTCAGACCTAATGTCTAATGCATCAATAACTCTTGTGATGTAGAAAGAGAAGAATCAAGTAGTATATTTGGAGAGATATTAAAAAAAGAAAAAAGTTTATGGTATTACAGATAGTTTACTGTAGTAAATTACGTCAATTTTTTGGCAATTATAACAAGTACTTAAACTTTTCAAGCAAACAATTCAAATTACTTTGCTTTCCTATAATTATTCATCTGCATGGTTTAGGCACCATTGAGTAATCTTTTATGACTCTCCCTTTTTGAGTAGTGAACCTGAAACAATTTGCTATGGTTCAGGAAATTCACAAGAGGCTTCAGAATACTATAATACAGTTGAATTTGGTGTCTTTCCCTTAGGCATGTACTTAATGAAGAAATTACAACTTTTTTTGATTGATTAGTGGGAATATTAATTACTAGTGCATTTCCAACCAAAAATGACATACCTGTTAGAAAGAAAATTAAAGCTTACATTCCATTTGTTTTTGTTTCTGACTGCTTTTTCTCAGTGTACAGTAGATCAGTCTTTCAGTGAAAAATATAGATCAACTACTAACAATGAGGAAATACTATCTCAAATTACCCATAATACACTGCTTATTATTAGCACCGAAAAATAAGGTGTCACAGAAACCTGTGAAGTTTGTTTTTCATCATTTGACTTTAAAATTATGTAGGACATTGCTTATTTGTATTCAGATATGCAGACACTAGCGTAAAATTAATTAAATCAATCTACTCAAAGGCTATTGGAAGAAGTAAATATGCTATTGGAAACAAAGTAAAGATTATTTGATTGGTAAATATTATTTGACTCACCATAATTACTAAAACTGTGGCATTTAGTCTACAAGGTATTTTTCTTTATTTTGCTTTATGTAATCAAAAGGAATGTTCAATGAAGAAAATAATCTTTCAGTAGGAATTTAGACCAAATAAAAGTTTGGGTGCCCAGTGGCTGGAAAAGTGATACTTTCCATAACTATATAAATGTGTAAATATAAAGTTATGTACATGTCTACTTGCAGCAGTTCATGAAAGTGAATATTGTGAATGAGGTTTAGAGTTTATCCAGTGGTTGTAAATCCAAAGAACATCAGCTGCTTGCACAGAAACAAGATAAGACATTGCAGGGTGTATGAAAGTATGTTCTTGAGTGCCCTAAGTAGGTTAAAGATGTATATATTTGTTTAAGATTTATCTTTTTATTGAGTTCAATTTCTATCAGCAATTGGTAGGCTCTAATGCATTTATAACAGCTATAAGTAAAACGTATTTCAAAGTTGTATATACATAAGTCAAAATATGATACTGTGAAAGAAAAGTAAATCATATATAACAAAACAAGCCACATATAAAACAGCAAAATAATTTTCATTAACAGTGAAAAAAAAACCCCAAACATAAAAGAGAGAAAATGAATTTGTATTCCAATTGTTTGTAGTTGTACTGTCTCTCTCCTCTGAAATCACCACTGAAGGTCAGTTCAGCAGCTTAGAGACACTGTATTATATCTTTCCATAAGAACAGATAATTTTATATTCTTCCTTTGAGAGAGTGAAATTCTTTTTTAGGCTGGAACAAAATTTTTATATTTTATACTAATAGAACACAAATTAAGTTTTTCCTTTAATGTAAGAATAAAGTTCTAGTGTTTTGTAGAACCTTGAGATGCCACTTTATTTACTATTTATTCTAAAAATATATTGTATTCAAGTCAGTTTTATAAGCTGTCCTCACAGTCAAAAAAATATCATGAATAATACAGAATAATCAAAAAAAAACCCAGAAAATGTTCTCCATTGAAAGCACATTAAGAATATGACCTTGATTTTGCTGTTAATGAGTAACACTGATGCTCAGTAAAGGCAATTGTACTTGACTTAAATGTAAAGACCAAAGGGGATTACTTCAGTGTACAGGTAGTGAGTGCCCTTGGAGGATGAGATGAAGGATCTTGTTTCTGTAATTTAATTGCCAAAATAATGCTAATACTAATTAAACATCTGTTCACAGTAAAAATCAGGCAATTTATAACACAGGAATTTTCAGTGCCTAGTTCTATCTACTCCCTGACAGAGAAATGGTTACTTTTATTTTTCCTTTTTGGAGGGCACTTAGAGGGCTGTAAGCTGCACCCAGTGTATCTTCCCATATGGTATCACTGTGGATGACCATATAATTCATGGGACTTTGTTGCACCAGTTTTCTAGTTCTGGATCAGCATATCCATCAATAATACTAATAGGTCTGCATCTATTGCCTCTATGATTAATCATTCTAATTATTTAAATGTTTTCAGTGTTGCAAATTTAAATGTGTCCAGCATGCAGTTTCAAGCATTTTGGTCATATTATGTTTTCCTGTTAGAGAGTACATTTCTTCTCAGGCAGTCTATTCGAGATGACTCAAAGGTTTTATGAACTTAACTGAGTTTCTTCAGGATCCATTATAAAGTCAGCAACAAAAAAATGCTTAAATGGAAGACAGAAAACCTTCTTAGTAGTTCTTCAGTGTGTGTACATAAGTATGTCTATACACATACAAGTGCAGACAGAAATAATTTTGCCGACCTTAGAAATGTATCTTCTTCCAGAGAGAAGAAAAGAGAAAAACTAATAGTTTCTGGGAACAATCAGAATCAGAAATAAAGAACATGCTGAACTTCTCTGTAGCTAACAAAGCTAAATGTGAAAAGACAATTGTATGTCATCTACCTTTACTGTTCTCAAACACAGGGACAATGCCCCTCACCTAGCTTTGAAGAAAGTGAAATGTAAGTACTAAAGATTTCAGAAACAACACATTGTCTCCTTTTTTACTGTCTTTCACTAGAAAAGTGATCTCAAAGAAAACAGGGCAATTTCACTACATTATCTACATTTTCTGCAATGCTCTGTGTAATTAAGGATAACACTTTACAAGGGACATGTGTCATTCAAAACATGCACAGCATTCTTCTTGTTACTATTTAATTACTTGAAATAAAGGTTATCCAATTAGATAAAAATTGACCATTATGAGTTATTATATGAGAAATTATTTTACTGAGAATAAAGACACACACACATATACCTGCCCCCCTCACATATACAAAAAAGGAAATATCAGTGCAACATGCAGAAAGAACACTATTGTCTGATAGACAAGAACATCATGATTAGTATTTAATTTCTATTATAGGATAGTTGAAGTTAGAGGTAATCTCTGGAGGTTGCCTGGTTCAATCCCTTCTTCTTGAGCAGGGCTGCTAGAGCAAGTTGCCCAGGATCATGTCCAAACAGCTTTTGGATACTTCCATGGATGGAGAATCCACAATCTCTCTGGACAACCTGTCCCTGTGCTCAGTCTCTTGACTTCTTATTCTTTACTATAAACACATGATAATACTTTTTTCAAAAAAATAAATTTTCTGGAATATGTGCTTCCATTTGGGTAAAGGTGAAAAGCAAAAAGATGAAATTAGAAAAAGGGAATGATATTAAATTAAGAAGATCAATATAATTATCAGGTAAAAAACGATTTAATTTGTTCTGTTTGGGATTTTTGTTAATATCCATCCTTAAAGTGGTATTTCTCTTTCCTAATGTCTGAATTATGAAATCCATTTAAGAATAAAAATAAATGAACACAGGTACATATATATATATATGCATTTTAAGAGAGAGAAGAATAAACTGTTAAGCTTTTTGGTTTCACTTCAGGGCTTTAGAAGTACTGCAAAATTCTTTAAACTCTTAAGTCATGAGACTATCTGCTTTGTACTGTGACACTATGGAAAGAAACCAAACAGTTATATGGACCATATGCTTTTACAGGTTGTAATTCTGTAAAGAACACATAAGGCAGAATACATTATGCTAAAACAACAGGGAAATATATTCATGTACCAGGATTAGAAGTCTGCAAAAGATTGGAAAAACATTCTTCATAGCTTCATTTTAAAATGAAAATTGAAGTGTGTCGACCAATCAAATGACAGGAAGTCATGAAGCATAACTTATAAAGCTGTACATTTACCTTAGGTTACACATTCAAGATGTCCAATTTATCCTGTACCTTTTTCAGAAGCAATATAGGACATGACTTTAACATATGAGTGATATTATCATATAAAACTATGTAAACAAATGTAATGTTTTCTTGATTTTCATATAGATCACCATATTTTGATTGGCTCCTATGCTCAGAATTTTTTAATTGTTTGCTGAAACAAGGCCTATAGAGAGAAGAGAAAAAATAGGGATCAAAAGAAAAAGCAGTATTTTTTTTTAATTATTATTTCCATACCTTCTATCATGCTGTACAAGTCTTCACAGATTATTAAGTCTTGTCCTCAGAGATATTTATATTAACACTATGCTTTTTTTACACTTTGTCCTTTTTCTGAGTTCATAAATAATTTAAGACAGAAGTTTATGATAGTTGTTTGGGGAATAACTATTTTATTATTTGTTCTGCTATAGTATCAAAAGTGTTAATTGATATCAGGTCTCCAAAGTACAAAACTATCCAGAAGAATTATTAATTCTTTGAAAGAACACTGCCAAGTCTCTCTTAATTTGAAAGGAGAGAGGGAAACGGAAGATGAATTGACAAAAAAAGGTATTATCTGGGGTTTTCATTTAAACATTTAAATAATTTAATCACTGAAGCAGTCACACAGGACATGAAAAAAATCATATTGAATGCCTGTCCCTGACTCCGATTCCAGTCCACATCTCCTATTACCCTGGAGTGTGCTATCAGCACACATAGACCTTTTGGAGAGAAACTCTCCTCTTCACCTTCCCAAAGTCCAATGAAGAAAGAGAGATATGTTGTACTTTGGGACTGACAGAGACATTTGAAATTCCAGAGGTTTTATCCTCTTTCCAAAGTGGTTTATGTATTTTATCTTTGAATGGGTAAAATAGTATAACGGTTGTCTCTTGCCCTAGCAAAAATTTTTGAAAAAAACATGTGGTTCCGATAGTTTTGCACAAAAACTAATCACATGAATGCATTTTAGGAACATTGTAATGGATTAGGTCTTTCAGGAGCAAAAGGATACCTCCCAAGACATAAAGTTTGAACAAGACAATGGCGTTGAGGTATTGAAACTAAGGTATTTACAGTGGTGCAAGTCTAAAAAAATTTAGACTCTTTGTGAAAGCAACAGCTAAGTAAATGTTAGAGGACAGGCATTACTGCAAATGTATTTTTCTGTGCCTTGAAATTTCTTTTTAAGTTCATTTTGTTGAAAGTCGCTCTGTCTATCTTGCTTCAAAATTAGAAAGGAAATCTGATGAAGAGTTGAGGAATTGAATTTTCAGTGTTTGTATCGTCTTCTGGTGTTTAATTCCTGGGCCTACTCTACGTCAGGAGACAAGAAGTCTGAGAAAGGAAATGAAAGAAATGGGGGAAAGAACTGAGGACACTAGTTAGAACAAGAGTTGGAAGAGGAACAATAAAATATAAGTGA
>NW_020956225.1:177502-178819 GCF_003031625.1 Empidonax traillii
TTTATCAGTATTGGTGTTTATTAGTGCTTTTTGGCATTGCCCCTTGGCAATGTCTTTTGTTCTTGTGCTCTGGTTATTTAGGCCTCGATTGCCTCTTTTGTTTAGTTATTTATGCTCCGTCAGTCATTTAGGCTATAAGAAATGTAGGTATTATGGAGTTATTAAAAATACGAAGGACCACTTTTTTCTGGTGGTTAAAACATGGTATTATTCTTATAACAATTTTCTTTCATTGGGGACTAGAGATTTTTATCCGTTACCACTTTCCAGGAGTACTGCATATTCATTTGGTGCTGTTCTGTTGTTTCAGTGTACCAGGTGGGCCTTTGGCTGGTACTGAGCATGTGCACGCAGCGCTGGATTCTCTGGCATTGCTTCTTCCACGCACGCGCTATTGGACTTAAAAGTTAATGAAATCACAGATTTATAGAATCATAGAATTAATTAGGTTGGAAGAGATTTTTAAGATTATCAAGTGTAACTTTTGATCTAATCTCACCGTGAGTATTAGATCATGGTATTTAAGTGGCATATTCAGTTTTACTTTGAACACTTCTAGGGATGGTGAATCATTTAAATGTTTGATCATTCTGTCTGGAAACTTTTCCTGGCAGAGCTTAAGGTCATGCCCTTTTGTTTCACTGTTAATTGTCTGGGAGAAGAGACAGACCTCCCGCCAGGTCACAATCATCTTAGGTCAAATTCTACAGGACAGTCTAGTCAACAGGATAAACTCAATCCACTTTCAACTCTCAATGCATGGTCACAGTATTCATTCATTTTACTCTTTCACACAACAATCTTTCCCTTTCTCCCTCCTCTGGCTCTTCTAACAACTTATCTCTTATCTAAACCTCCTTCACTCCCAAAGACTGTGATAATAACCAGTGCTCAGTCTTTCACAACACTATCTTAACAATTTATTACTCCTTGTCTTCTCCCCCATCTTCAAATCTCTCAAGTTATTTTTGCTCTCTGTCCTGGCACACAGACTCTCTGTTGTTTTAAGAATGCTTCCCTTTTCCACATCACTCTGTTCTGTACTTTTTCTTACATGCTTAACTAACAAAAATTATTGTGGCATAGATCCCTTCAAAAAGTTTTATATTGTCCTTGCAAACTTTTAAGTTTCAACAGTTATCACAAGAATGTTTATAGAACATATGTTCCCATCCCCTCTCACCCACAACGAGAGAGGTTTAACTCTAACAAATAATTTGTTAGTAACTTCTTACCACTCAAACAACACACTTCACTTACAAATTATCCTCATGAGGTGCACACACTTATACACACGCTACATATAACAAACATACT
>NW_020956225.1:181493-242126 GCF_003031625.1 Empidonax traillii
ATTTATAATTTGTTCCCTGTTCCCGGCCGCAAAAGATTCCCTGGTGTTAGGTCCAGACAGGACCCTTCACCTTACAGACTCCACGGTACGCCTAGAAGTTAGTAAATATACAGAAATAGTTTTTTGTTAGTATCCCCCTTTTATTTTAATTTGCTTGGAATAAAAAAACCGGTGCCTTTACTTATCACATGTTCTTTCTGAACAGAGACAATTTAGTCAGCTAAATGTCTAGATCCTGAACTGCTATTTTAATGTTGAGGTGAATATGCCTGCAACTATAGAAACTCTCTAGAGCAGTTCTGTGGAGATCAGTGAGCCAAATGAGTTGATTTTTTTTGTTTGTTTTGTGTTTTGTTTGTTTGGTTTTTCCTAACCCAAAGGCCTTCAAATTCAGAGGAAATTACATGTAGAACACCAGGATTTACTGTGTTAAAAAGAGTCCTATATAGTCGAATTAAAACCACCAACAGAGAATTTTATTTTTAAAAAAGGAAGAGCAGAGCATCCCATGAATTTTAGAATCTGAGATATATAAAAGCAATATGGTAAAGCCTGACTGTATACAATGCTCCTAATAAGACAACTTGGTTGGGTGTTCAGCCATATTCAGAAGAAAAATTGTCTGGGCATACGTCATACTATGAGTTAAGAAGTTGTGTAATGTATGTCAGCACAGTCCAGCTGCAGCCAGCAGATTAAATATAGTCCATAGATATTTCCGTTCATCTGATTGCATAGTCTGTATGAGATGAAGAACAATTTTTCAAGCAAGGACCAACCAAAACAACTAATCTTCTTATATGTGCTAGGAGCCCAAAGTAAAAAAGGAGACCTTTATCTATGCTGCATATGGAAATTAAAGTTATTGAGGTCTGTGAGACAGTGATACTCTTGCTTCCACAGGGGACGTCCTCCAGTAATTACTGCTGCTTAATGAGAGGTAGCCAAAAGTTCATTCTTAAATCTGTTTCATGCCTCTACAATTTCTAAGGTTGGATTTTACTGACATAAAATACCTCTGTGTTATGAAAATTAAGAAAAACATCTCTACAGCCTGTACAGTCGTTCTTCACTAAAGGATAGCTTTTGTGATTTAATCCCAGTAGGAAAGCAATCATCACACCAATTCTTATCCACTCCCCTGCAAGTGTAATATGGGGGAGATTAGAGCAATAAAAGTGTGTAATCCCATGGGTTGCGATAGGGCCAATTTGATGGATAAAGAAAAATCTGTGTGCACAAGCAAGAAAAATCTGTGTGCACATTCATCCCTTCCCATCAGCAGGCAGGTGGTCAAGGTGCTCTAGGAAAGCAGGGATCCATCATGCATAGTAATTCCTTGGGGAGACAAACATCATCACTCCAAATGTCATCCTTTTCTCCCTTGTTACCCCAGCTTTTATTGCTGAGCATGATGTCATATGGTCTGGGATATCCTTCTGGCCAGTTGGGGTCAGTTGTCTCAGCTATGTCTACTTCCAGCTTCCTTTGTACCCCCCGGCAACTTGTTGGTGGAGCATTACGAGAAATAGAAAAGGCCTTGACACTGTGTTAGTGCTGTTCAGCAATAGTTAAAACATTCCCATGTTATCAACACTGTTATCATCAACAATACAAAACAAACAAATAAAACCCAAAAGATATAAAGGCAACAAATTACATTCCCATCAGCTGGACTTGTGTGTCCCTTAGGACATAATTAAAGGCCATTTGCTATATAGAGGCATTATTAGATGTCAATGTTAATTGACTGTACAAAGAATTACTAATGATCTGTTGTGCGTACTGCGGTAATAGGTTTAAGTGGACAATAATTTAAATTCTGTGATGGTTGAATATGGTGAGTAAAACACCCCCCTAGCTTCTAGATCTAAAAGTGAAAGCAAAAGTGTGAGGTTTTTGATTATAAGATGGGGTGAGTTAAGCAGTATCCTGATTTCAGCTGGGATGGAGTTATTTATTCTTAGTAGCTGTTACAGTGTTTTGGATACCTGGAGAATAATGTTGGTAACACAGTGACGTTTTAGTTGTTTCTAAGTATTGTTTACACTGAGTTGAGTGTCTCAATGTTCTGCCAGTGAGGAGGTGCACAATATTCTGGGAGAGGATACAGCTGGAACAACTGACCCTGACTGACCAAAGGGACATTCTATACCATATGACACATTATTAATCCTATAAAGCTGGGGGGAGAAGGGGAAACAGGGCATTCATAGTGATGGTGCTAGTCTTCCCCAGTCACCCTTATAGGTGATGGAGCCCAGCTTTCCTGGGAAGGGCTGAACATCTGCCTGCCCAGGGGAAGTACTGGATGTTTTTCTTTGCTTATATGTGCAGATGTTGCTTTACCTGTTAAACTGTCTTGAATTCAACCCACAGGTTTTTTCACCTCTACTTTTCTGATTGTGTCCCTGATCCCCCTGGCCAGGATGTGAGTGGTTGCATTGTACTTAGTTGTTGGTTGGGCTTAAACCATGACAAGCAGTAAGATAAAATTCAAAGGAATAGGTTTAAATAAAAAGAAAAAGCTTAAAAACCACAGTGATGGGTAAAACCACATAAATAAATAAATCTTACATATATATGTAATTCATGCTAAACAATGAGGTGAAAGAAAATAGCAACAGATATTCACATGCTAATACTGAATTCTTTGCATCACTAAGTCATCAGCATTCAGAACTCTTTCTGAGTGTCCGGACAAAACCCTCTCAGATTTTGGGCCTAGAGGAATACTAGTTATCACCCAAAATTTGTTGAATACTTTCTATTAGGATTTGGTCTATACTAATATATATCTCACATGTATCTGAATATTGTGACATCCTGAAAACTTTAGAAAATCATTTCAACTCAATTTCTTCAAACCAAACATTAAACATTTCAGTTCAGTGATTAATTTCTACAGAAATTTGCTTTAGTACATTTTCTTGGATATTCATTTGATTTTGATTTCTGTTGTTATTTGTGAGAATGCTTTCCAAGGGAAGCTTCACAAACAAACAGATAAAGACATAAGAATGATGTCAATATCATAGCTGGAATAGAAAACCTGAAATTGTTTATTAAAATCAGGCTAATAAGCACCATTTATCATTCATCTTGTCTGGTGCTTTTAAGAATAAGTCCCCATAATCACTTATAATTGCACCAGTCTGTTACAGTATGTATGGGTTAAAAATTTTGAATGCTAGTTTTCTTCCTCAATCTAAGTAATTTCTGACTCTTTTTGTAATAATTTCTGCATTTTCTGAACCTGTGGAAGGTAATATTTATATTTTTAAAAAATATTGTTAGTAGTATGCCAACAACATGACACTGCAGAATGGACTTGAAATCAGAGAGGAGACCTCTTGTCAGGCTTTTTGTCTTTGAAAGATCTCATTGCACAGGAAAGCATGTGTAGAGTAGATTGGCAGGAACTTGTAAAGATCTTATTCTTCACTTGAGTTCACAAGTTAATATACAACAGACCTCTGTAAATTGCTCTGAACGTGTGCCTTTCTAAGAGAACACTTCAACATGTTACAGTTCCTGCAGGTTTCTGCAAAAAAAAGAAGGATGAAATGGTTAACATGTATGTTGCAATACATAGGGAATAATGGACTAATACAATAGGGAAAATAATGGACTTTTATTCCCCTTACTTTCAAATCTCTGAGATTCATACCAAAATTGAAGAGAAAAGAGTGTTGCACTGGTCAGAGAGAAACAAACCTACCTGAATAGAGGCTAAACTGACAGGAAAAATAAGTACTAGTATGTAGAGATAAGATATTAATTCTGAACCATTTTACTTAGACTCTACAAACCCTCTGAACTACATTACTTAGATATAGTTGCATCATGCAGTATTAAATGTGCTTTACAGTCTTTTTTCCAGCAGGAGGTTTGGGAGTATCTTTTCCCTACTGTAGAACCAGAACAAGGTTGTAACAATACTTAAATGTATAAACGTACTTCCAGCTGTATTTGCTACACTGTTGGCTGTATTTCTCTCCTTTTTTTTTCTCCTTCAAAGATTTTGATCTATGCAGAAATGTAATACATAGGTAGAACACATTTCTTACTGTCACTAATTTCACACTTCTAAAAGTGATTATTTCTGAACAGATTCACCTTCACCTAAATATTAATTAACTACATGCTTGTCACTTGTAGAAATTTAAGCTTATGAATGTGTTCATTTTCAAATACATTCCTTTGATGTCATCACAGGAAATGTAAATATGAATAATCAAATAGCTACATTAATTTCTGAGGATGTCATAACTTTCATTGGCATTAATCAGTGAATGCACGTCAAACACATTTTATAACATTTGTATTTTTCCCACTTAATGTCCAAATCAAAACACATACTGGAACATATGCTATATGCTTTATTGAAGCCTTTAACAAATGAACAATTGCAAGTTGCTCTAGGAATATTGTCAGATGTAAAATAATAATATTTTCAATCTTTTGCTGCTCAATCAAAAATATATTGAGTGGAAAGTATTGATCATTCCTTTATTTATTTTATAATCATACACATGTTAGTTTTCTGTTCTGGAAATTCCTTTGGATTTGACTTCATTTGACATAGCAATGGTTCCTTTGAGATTGAAGAGCACTCACTAGACATAAGAGAAAATGTGTATATTTTCCAGTGAAATACCTGTCTTTGAATTTTGCAGGCTTAGATTGCAAACATGTATTTGTATGAAGATTTTAAAGGAGAATATAACCCTCTTAGCCTGGAGATAATTCCTTGATTTCCTCATACTACCTAAGAGGTATATTCCATTTCTACCTAGAAGATGTGGTCAATAGCTTTGAGTATCATTCAAGAATGAATTTTGAGTGAAAGGAAGAAGAATTCCTATCCATATTTTGTTAGGAGTCTTTTTATATTTTGACTCTTGAGAAATATAACCCTAAGTATGAAAAAAAATCTATAATTAGAAAGAAAAAAGCCACAGGCTGAATGTTTCTTTTGTTCCATGAAGCAAATTAATGAATATACATTCAATTGTGTTAACAATTGGGATTTTCTAACTGAGCTCTTGGGAGGACATACCACAGCTATAAACAATGAGAATGATCATAGTTAATGATCGCATTAGTCTATTTTCTTGTGAGAGAAAACAAAATAAAAATCACTGACCAATAAATAAAAATTTCTTTTTTTTTTTCTTTCCTCTTTTTTTTCCCCCCTGTAGTCTTCATTGTGGGGATCTCCAGTAAAAACTGTGGTAATTTTCTCCTTAGAAGGCACTTCATACTTTATTTCTCAGAACATTAACAAGTCCTAGAGGTGTATAAATTAAGAAGATTGTCATTAAACCATATAAAGAATGTAATTAAATGCTTTAGTTAATGCTAAGTACAACTATCTAAAATATAAAGTGACCAGTCATAGGTAATGAATGATCTGGTATCTTCTGTCATATATCCTCAAAGTGGTATTATCTTAGCTCTCTCCAATGTCTACAAGATGTTTGCACTTAGATTAAATACCTGGCTTTACAATGTGTTGGCACACATTCATCTGGAGTAAGTCCTAGGCTACTGGAAAGAAAATATCTGCTTCTGGTGTGTCTGTGCAGGTCCTCATTACAGTAAGTGAAGATACAGTCAGTACAGTTACTCTGGACATGGACTGGTTCATTTCACCTTGAAGTCAACATCTAAATGGAAGACACATGGGCTAAACAAATCTAAATTTCATAGAGGAGGAGTAGAAACTCTCCCTATGATATTTATATTTTATTTTACTTGTAGAAGGACTAATGAATCCAGCCTCTAACATTCTGCATAATGAACCCTACCTTAATGTAAACGCTTAAAAAGTTAGGTTAAGTGGATCCTAACATAAAGGTTAATTTATACAATTAACTATATAATGGATAGGAGCAAGTAAATAGATATGTATCAGGAAAGAATATAAAATGTTAATTTATTCTTAATATTTTTGTGAGATAAGTTTATGTTCTTTCTTTAAAATAGAGGGAAACCAGAAGATTATTAAAAATATTAATATCTTCAGTGAAAATAGCATTTTAATATCCATGTTCAATTTTTTCAAGAAAATATTAGTTTAAATATACTCCAAGTGTTACAGTTTCATCTAATCATATTTAATCGCTGGGAAGTTTTGAAATGGAAAGTCTCTTCCTCTTGATCCTGTTGTAGAAGTTTTAACTTTTTTTCTCTTGTGTTAGTTGCCTGCCTTTTTGTTGGTTTATGAAAGTGAAGAGTTCAGTTAAAACAAGGATTGAAGGACAAAGAAATGTCTTATTCAGCTCAAGTAGCAGTTTTAATGTTCTTTTCCAACACTTCATGAAGAAAACAAACATTCTTCTTTCATGCATGGCTTAATTCAAAATTAGCTTTTATCATCCTTTCATTAGCACAATACCATAACTAGTCTTTTTTATAAGGAGAAGATATTACTATTTAGCATATTTTAATTATCTTTCTCCATGTGGAAAATAGAAACTGCCTTTAAAGTAGGATTTTTTTTTTTGTTCATGTTAATATCTCAGATAATTCTCTAGTTTTACCTTCATCCAGTGAGACATGAATTTATCTTTTAAATAAGTGAGACTATTTTACTTTTTTGTGTACAAAGCACTTTAGTCTTAATATATTTTTAAACAAATCTATTAATCTGTTAATTTAGACTAAAATTAATCTTAGAGATTCATAAAGTAGGTAATAAAGAGAACAGTCTTTTTAAACAACTTCTGGAGAGCTTTCTTCTCTTTCTTGCAACATTACAAAGTTTCCCTGTATTGAAAAGTTTCTTAAAGATATTTCCCAGTATAAATAAATATTTTTTATTACTACAATCGTAGAATTATCTGGAAAAGACCTTTAAGGTCACAGAGTCCAACTATTAACCCAACACTTTCAAGCCCACCACTAAACCATGTCTCTCAATGTCACATCTACATGTCTTTCAAATATCTCCAGAGATGGTGGCCACCACTTCCCCAGGTAGCCTTTTTCAATGCTTGACTGTCCTTTCCACAAAGATACAATATCCAATCTAAACCTCTATCCCAGCCCAAATCAGCACATGGCCTTCAAAATCAAAATCAATTACCTTGGTCTACAGAATCCAAGTCTTGAGGGAATACTCTTATTACCATATTTTGCTTGATTTTACAGTTATTGACAAAAAGCACAAGCTTTTAATGTCCTTATCTGCAGAGTACACTTTTTGGAATCCAACACCTCAGTCATTCAGGCCTCTGCAATAAGGACTGAGACAATAAAACTTAGTAGAATAGTGTCTTAAGCAAGCAATGAAACCTGGAAAACATGAGGAGAAAGAACAGTAAAGAGTTAAAGAGAATGTTAATAGTCTTCAACATCAAAAAAAAAAAAAAGAAAATTCAAATTTTATGGAGAAAAAAATCTTCTGAAATCCATATTCTTTCAGGAAAATTTGAATGATAGTTCTCCTATAGATTTATGAGGAAGGATTTTATTGATTATCCTTACCCTTAGTAGAGAAAGTAAGACAGAAAAACATTCCAATATGGCAGCAAGAAAACTAAACTTGACTTTTGAAATGGAGGGAGTGGGAGGATGAGCAGAGAGAAAATCTATTTTTGGTATACATTTGAAATGGAGTTTTAAAAGTACATTATATTTAATGAGAAAACACTAATCTTTTTTTTTTTCCCCATTAGATCTGCATTTCTCACAGTTAGATTTGCCTTCTCAGTCCTTATCTATGTCCCGTTCTGATTCACTGTAGTACTCTTTAGATATGATTCTTAGGAGAAGAGTTAAACAAATTAATATAATCTAGATAGATTTACAAGACATAACCAAAGTAAAATTTGGCCATTTTTAGCACACTGTTAAATTCTCCATAGTAAATATTACAGGCTATCTCTTTAAGGCTCAGTTTGATGAAAGAGTCTGTGATGTGAAAATTGATAAGACTTTAAAGCCAAAACTATGATGCGAAAATGTTCTTCCCAGACCAACTGTATTTCTGATTTCTCTTCTAAAGAAACACATCTTGAAAACATCCATCTTTCATCACATGAGAGTCTCTAAGTACCCAAAGTTAGAAGTACTGACACTGAGCCTACATTCTCCATAGATTTTGCACCGTAGCATACCTATTTTTTACCGGGAAGGAAAAGAGGTGTCCTATGCAATGTAGTGTTCACAAAGCCATTTGATCTATTGAGGGTAGTGTAACTAGAAACTAGTTTTCACCACAGGTGCTTCAACAGTAAAGGATTTTAAAATCCTGAAGGGTTAGCAATCCATGATTAAGGAAAATACACAGTGTAGAAGATTAAGAAGCAACTAATTTTCTCTTAAAACACATTTTTGTTTTTATGATCACTTTTTCAGCAGAATTCCTGATCTTTTTTCATCTGATTTGAAATTTACTTCATGCTACTCTAAACTGAAAATTTAGGTGCATACTAGAGGATGAAAACTTGATTCTTTTTCAGCTCAGAAAGTAAAAGTAATGATGTTCACCTTAGAAATTACTTTGTTGAGAAAAAAATTCTGCAATTTGTTCCTCAGCCTTTGTCAATAAATCTTGGCACAGAGGGATAATTTCTAGACATCTAGGTTATGTTATAAATGCTTTTCTCTCAATTTGAAGTAATGTGAACATTAGCTAATTCAGGGTTGAAAAAAAATTGAATACCATTTTCAGGATGTATGATTTCAGAATGTATGCCTCAAGCAAAGAGTGCAGTCAGTACAACAAAACTCATTGTAGTTGTATAATAATCTTACATCCTCAAGCATAAAACACATTCTGTTTTGTGGAATTTTTTAAAATCAAAGACAATATATGAAATATGGTATCAGAACAAGCAAATATTTAAAATTAAGAGGAAAAACAAAAAGAAAAAGGCTTGTTTGAAGGTTTTTTCGTTGAGAAAATAGAGACAAGCTGAGAAGATAAAATTTATCTTTATGTAGATCAATAAAGTTGCATAAATAACTCCACTTTCAATAAACCACACTCTTACGGGCTTCAGTTCTTTCAATAGAGCAGATGGAAAAATGATACTATTTGTATACAGCATATATGTGGTATATAAATTATCATTGCTCATATGATCAACATCTTCTCAAGTTTTGGGTACATACAAACTTTACCTAAATACAGTTCTCATATTTCTTTATCTGGTAAAATTTTATAAGAAATAAGATCAATATAAGAGTACAAGATACAGTAATATACATATATATATATATATATTTAATACATATACTAAAAATTTTAAGAGAAATATGCACTGCCAGAAATTTTTGAAAAATCAGAATTGTACTCAAAATATAACAACCCACCAAGAAACATTTTGTTTTTAAATTCAGAATAAAAATCTATTAAAAATGTTTAATCCATAGTCTATTTTCATTTACTTGTTTAAAATTTTAGGTTTTATGCTTTAATACTGTAAAATCTTATACAAATATAGTTTTAAGTTATTCTAATTTTTCAAACAAGGACTAGACTGTAGTACGGTTTCTGGGAAGATGAAACATTACAAGAAGAATTAGGATCTATAGTTTCTTTATTTTTTGTGACATAAATATTATGGTACATTTCCATTTTATCAAATGGACTTTTTGCATCCTTGACTTTGAACCTCAAGTAAGAAATGACGAGTCTAAATTGAGTTCAAACGGAAATATAGTGCAATACAATACTAGTAAGTTCCAGACTGTAGAAAAGTAATTTCTCTGGTTTTCTCATTTCACCAACTACTTTTTATGTCAGTTTAATTGATCTTTCTCCTCAAAATAACCAAAATACCTACCTGAAGCTAATGTGGGTTGCTAGAGCAATTATGATTAGTTAGCGTGAAAGAAAAAAAAAATTGATCCAAGATGAAATTTCCTACAGCTGAAGATGAAGTGCTTCATTACTCCAGTTTTACTTTTTTTTCCTCTATCAAGTTCCCATTAAACACTGTCTTCACTGATAAGCAAAGAATATCCTGAAACATTTTTCAAAGAAACAGGATTATATGAGTTTTCTTCTCAGGAAGTGTACAAAAGTTTGCTATTGAATAATACAGTTGAAAATTAATCACTGAAAACATAGCACTTAAGATGTCTCTGTATATGTCAAGCTACAGAATTTATAAAGCATAGCAGTTATCATGTTAAGCTTTCACATAATGTCACATAATTATTTGTATTTTGGCTTGTATGCAGTGGCAAAATATATCCTCATAATAAAATCTAATGTTCAGTGAGGTTTAGTTTTTAATCAGGTGTCTGAATTTAATTTTCTGCCTAGATGTCAAATCTGAGTGACACTGCTACAGTGAGTAAGTTATGAAGAGGTCATAAGGTGTAAAAATGTGAGATTAAGAGTCATGTTTTAGTGTGAGCTCATACCTATATGTCAGAAAGTAGTATCAACTATTTTGTTATTTATTCTGTTGTTTTAGTGAGAACCTCATTTGATTTAAAAGTTAGAGACTGTTGTACAAAGGCTATGGAATGGCCCTAAATTTCCCAGACTTGCAGTTCCCAATTATTTCCACACTCCTGCTTCAGTCTGCCTCTAATCAGAAAAATCAAGTGTAAATCACAGAAAGCCTAATTTGGTGTTAAAATTGAGGTGATTTTTACCATACACCTTTGTCTTAAAATGTGAAGACAACAGAAACACTTGCATGGTAAAGTAATACTGTTTATGTTGATTTCTATTTTTTTGTGGAGTTGAATTAGTCCTTAAAGTAATTCTAGTGTGTCTTAAATGATTGTCTATAAAAAAAGATAAATAATGATGACACAGAAGTTTCCACTTCTGCTTCTAAATATCAAGTAAATACTTATTTATAAGAAAAGTACTTGTCTCAAAACATCAGTTACAATTCATCCATTCAGTTTTACTAAGGTTATGTAATAGCCTTAATCTATCGGTAAAAGAAGAGCTGTGCAGCAACTTACAATTTGATAATAGATCTCAGATGGTCAGCTGAAGCTCTCATTCCTGACTTCAGTTGCAGAATTACAGAATCATAGAATATGCCACATTGGAAGGGATCCATAAGGACAGTGAGTCCAACTCCTGGCCCTGCAAAGGACCATCCTCAAGAGTCCAACCATGTGATGATTACACAGGTGAAGTCAGTCTTGATCAAAAAAACACACAACTTTAACGATTCTAGATTAGATAGTTTTACCTTAAAATTGAAATAGTTTGGTGCAACAGTGGTACAAAAAGAACAAAATAATGACTGATGTCTATTATAACAATTATCTTGAAAATCCAGACTATTAGAGTTTTAGACAACCTACTTTTTACTTGATTCTTTGAATAATGGCAAAATAATTGGCAGGAGATTAAACAAAAGTTATTTGGCAGGAATGCGGGCTAACATCTTGCTAATTGGTTTTCCTTATCTCCAAGACATTTATAGCAGGTGTTAAAGCAACAGCATATGAAACAGGATGTATTTTTTTTCACTTAGCTAGTATCACAACCAAATTTTTATTCCTTTTTTTTCTAAAAATGTTCTAAATGCACTATACTTACATCTGTGTTAATGTTTGCTGAAGCAATCATGTGCAATATGAAACAAAAGATTCCTCATCCATAAGATATGTATGAAGAAATAAATACAACTTTGAAAACAGGAAACTATTTATAACTATAAATACTTTCCATAGGAAAAGGATAAACCTATGAAACATAAAAACAATTTGTGGAAAAGAAATGTTTTGCTTGAAGAGGCTTTGAAGGCCTTTCACAAAGATCACGGCAGATACAATGACCTTGTCATCAGCTATCACTGAATTCCTCACATAAATAAAAAGAAGAAATAAAGAGAAGCAGAGAGACTAACAGATTTGTTTTGGAACTGCTTTGACCCCAAAGTGTTGTGTGCTGGCAGTACATTTTAAGGAGCAATGCCTTTAGGACTGGGAAATCTTGACTCTTGAGAGGAATCTCTGATTTATTTTATTTTTTTTTACCACACAGTTTCATTCTAGCAACGAGTCTATAGCTAGATGAGGTACATAACACAAGTATTTTTATTATTAAAATGCAGTATGGTAGGTGAACTGTACCAACATCTCTTCATTTCCCCAGTGAAGAACTTGACTTAGTGAGAACTTCAGTACTACTGTACTGTTTCCTGGCCATAAAATGGCAGGTCTGAAATGCTCAGCGGACACACAGTTGTTCTAAGACAAATATGACGGGGAATTCTCTGCTCATGCAAACAACTCAGTACTTCCTAATGGTCAAAGTAAAACATGATAAAACATATCATCAAACTGCACACAGCTCTACAGAGCCACATTACATGGTATTTTTTACAGAAACGGTTTTTAATGTTATTCATGAAAATAAAATACCAAAAGACATAAGCAGGACAATGTTACTGTAAACAACTGATGTACAATCAAACACAATACTAGGCATGCCAAATTGCTTGCATTTTTATCCTGCATTTAGAAAGTTTTCAGTCTTGCTAATCCCTGGACCACTATACCTATTCAGATAACGAGTATTCTTTAAATTAGGTATTTTAAAGTTAAAATATAATATGAGTAAAAAAGAAAAAAATCCACGAGTTGTGCAGACATTTGCTTTGAGACAACTGGAAATTAATTATATCTGAATCAACACCTTCAACCTCTCCAAAATAATAGGTGGGTAGCATGTGACTTCAGCATTCAGCGCTGAATATGATTTTTCTAGCCCTGAGGGCCAGGTTATTATTGTCTATATTAGATAACTAGTAAACACAGCTCAAACAAACCATATATGAAACACTGTGCTTAAAACCCAACAATTCTATAAAGTTATGAAGTATCCTACAAAGTCTACAGAATGGATATAAATTTTTCAAACTTGCAGACCTAAGGTTGTAACAAGTTTTCACAGGTTCTGCTGCGATAAGGATCCTCAGTGTGAAATGTGAAAAATTAATATTTTCTATAAATAAGAAAACAGCTCTATAGCAGGAAATAACCCAAATACCACCAATACTGAATAGGTATGGTATGGTTCATTGCAATTTTATTTAGCATTTACCAAACATAGTGAAGTTTTGTTGGGTTTCTTTATTTGTTTTGTTGTGTTTTGTGTGTGTGGGGGGGGTTTTGGGTTTTTTTTGAGTGATATAAAGCTGATCTAATCAGATAAGTGATAAACTGCTTTCATCAGCAAATCTACTGATGCATGCTTTGTGCAAAAAAAGCTGTCCTGTGTCTGGTCATCTTGAAGCCTGGTTCAACATCTAAAAGTTGCTGGCACTGTTGAATAGAACACATAGTAATATAATAATATGTACCATTAATATAATGTATTAAAGTGTATGAACAGGTAGAAGCAGCCTTATAATACTGGAATTTTCTTGATTTGCTTAACATGTAAAAATCAGTTTGAGAGTCTATGAGCAAAGAGCTCTCTGTCAGAAATGTGTGTGTATGTTTCTTTATATACAAGTCATGCCCGTTGGAATTTCCAGTGTTGCCATGACAGCTTTTCTGTTCTCACAATCTGGTGCCTCATTCATTATTGACTTTCTAATTTCTGCAGCAATAAGTAGGCAAAGATGAGAGTGATTGTAAAAAGTAACCTCATTTACTATATAACCTTGAACAATTGCCAGAGTAGCACATCTTCTGGGTACACAAAAAGGTATAGCTCTGTGACTCAGTTATACTTAATCCAGATCTCAAGCTAAAATAAATATTTCAAGACAAAGTGCTCTATTGTTCTTGGAACCCTAGAGAAAAGAAGTCGTTCTGAAAGAGTGGTGAATCTGTAAACTGGTGCAAGGCAGAGTCAGTGCAGGTGAATACAGAAATTTTGGAAAGCTAAAAAAAATATTTACTGAATATATGTAAAATGAGATTTTTTTTCTTTTTTGTAACTGCTCAAAACAATTTAGGAGTAGCAGATACTGCATAAGCCAGGGAATCACAGAATGAGCATTCATGCTGCTGCCCCATCAGATATTGCATGTCTACCAATACTGATAATTATTTTCATTAAATGTGCTCCATAACTGCTTGCCAGGCTCACTGCAGCTGTCACCAAAGGAGCAATACGATAGAATAGAACTATGAGACTGAAAGACACAGAGCCTCATTTTGTCTGTAAATACACCATATTAGAATAATAATAAAAAAGGTTTGAATCTGAAATATCACTTTTATGGTGAGGTTAGCTGGGGATTTAAAATGAGTATTGATGCTGACAAAATCATAGATCGTACAACACGGAGATGTTGTATTCCATCTGCAAAAGAAAAGACAACCTATGATACAGGCTATTTTAGCAATACAAGTACAGCAAAGGTACACAAACCATGGAATATTTGTACAATTTTTTAAAATATCATTTGAATTCGCAAATACTACTCTGAATAGTGATTTAGGTAATACAATAGGCTTGCTTTTGGAAAAAAATATTGTAGAAAATCATAACAATGATGCTATGACATAGGAAATACTAAAGCTAAAATGACAAATTGGTTTACATCGAAATGCCTCTCAAAGGGCATCGTCCAATCCCTCCCCCATGTTCAGGGCCACCTTCCGCTAGGCCAGGTTGCACAGAGCCCCATCCAACCTGACTTTGAACACTGAAGCATCCACAACTTCTCCAGGCAACCTGTTCCAATGCCTCATCATACTCACAATAAAAAATGTCATTCTTATGTCTAATAAAAATACTTTTTCTTTGATCCCCAAATTGTGGGTTTTTTTCCTGTATTGGGAATATCTCAAAAATATTCTTACTTATTACATGATCAGCCATTTGCCATACTATAACTTTGGCAGAACATGGAACAGCCTGACTTTTCATTCCAAAGTGGAGCTGTTTGTTATCATGTGACCTTTTTCAGGTTACAAAACATCTTAATTTTTCTGAGGGCATAAATTCAGTCAAATTTTTATTTAATGGTTAACTTGATATCTGTCCCCTTTAATATTTGTATTTGCTACAGGCAGTAAAATAGTATCTAGTTGTTTTCTTCTTTTTTGTAAATAAGAAAAAAAAGTGATACAACCTACTTTATATGAGTTCTATGTCAAAAAACTCATTATATCAACTTGTCTTGAAATCAACAAAGTCAACAAGCATGCTGAGATATCTGAAAATCCTAATTTTTTTCTACCAGTAAAGCCATCATATTCCAACAACAACAAAAAAATAAATAAAATGCTTATGCAGCCAAGCTGACTGTCTAAATTAAAGTCTCTCCTTTATTATAGACGAGCTAAAGACACAATGCACAGGGCAGTTCAGAGGTGAATTCTAGTGCTTAACCTGTCATATTTCCCTCTCACACAGACACATTTGGGTACACATGCACATCTACACAGAAATGCACACACACATATACATGTATTTACACATATAAAACACAATTCAGATTAGTCTCTTCTTTCCCTTGCAAAATCACAGTCATTGAAGCACTTGATGTCAATTAAGCTTGTTTTAGTCTGCTCTCCTGATGTGTTTCGAGTGTTGCTGAATGCATTCCATATACTATGACTTTGGTACCATTAAGTAAAATGACAGACATTTTTACAAACTGTCTACCAGCTGTGATGCACTGTTTCTTGCAGTTCCAGACTGCTCAGAAGTAGGTTGTACAGTTTTCTGACTACTATAACCCAAAGGACCCTATCAACAGAGTTTCTCCATCCAATGGTATGCATCATCTACTTATTTCTGACATATTTCCTAACAAATTTCAAAGTAAGCCCAGCTGATATTCTCAAAGCTCTGTTAAATAATTGGTAGTTTACTAAGCTGTTTTTCAGTTTCTTAATGATGTAATATTAAATCTCTTCAAGTTGTAGGTTGCCCAATTTTTGTTCTTAAAAAAATCTTTATTTTTTTCATAATGAATCACTAGAGCTAAAAAAATATGAAGATAGTTAAGTATAATTATAAGCATTTGGGTAGGTTTTGACTGTTTATGTACAGCTTTAATACTTGGCTTGGCTCACTGAACCTTTTCATCACAGCTCAATAAATATTTTTCTGCATAATTTAGTTTTCTTTTACTACCCTTTGTGACCCTATGGTCGGCTAAAATACACTAATAACAATGTATAATCAGTGTACCAGGTTTTTATCTTATTATTTATATCTTTTAAAGAAATTCTCAGAGGAAAAAAATAAACAGATTCAGAGCTGTAATGAATTAATTATTAGGGAGATAATTAATGGTTAGTATTAAAGCCATCGTGTAATTTCCTTCCAGATGAACACATACCTAAGTGTGTCCCAAAATAAGAAATTATCTGAATGTGGATTTCTACGTATACTGTGTTATTTTCAGTTTATTTACACTATAGTAAGAAAACAATTAAATATTTTATACTTCATCATAATTTATTTTTTCACCAGGAGTATTCATGATCCAACAAGTTGTCTTGGTTTATACGTATTCTTTCCTATGCATATTCAACAGAAAAAAAATTTAAACAATGGTGGTGTTCTACAAGGAAATTCAGGATCAGCAAGGAGAAAGGTAGAAAAAAGAGATAGATTTTTCTTTTCATATTAAAAGAAATAAATTAGGCTCTCCTTTGGAAAATCCACCAACTTTCTAGAGTAAATATATTTATTATATTTATCTAAACTTATTTTTCTGTATATAGGTAGTTATTTCTGAAAATACAGACTGGATTAATTCTTTCTTTTCTGGTAATACATCATGGCTAGGCTTCACGAACGAAGATTTGAGAGGGGCTTTACCCACGCTTGCTACAAGCACGCTGAACTGGTAATACAGATGTGTTGCATATTGGTAAGAAGTTTTATGCTGATTTATATTTTGAACATCTAATGTTCTGGTTCCAGCAATGATAGGGTTATTTTTTGCAGTAGCAAGGAGTTGGCATGGCTAGAACCCAGAAGTTATTCTATACCACCTCATGTCATTACTGGAGGTGGTGTAAAGGGAGTGTTCCTGGTAGATGGGGTTCCGTCTGTATGCGTAAGGGTGGCTGAAGGGAGTGGTTGGTTGATGCCAGTTCTGAGCCAGAGGGAGCAATTGCAGTAGTGTGGATGTGGTTGTGTCATGTCAGGCTCTGAGGTGAGCATTTTGCATGTGAATCACTCTCTTCTTTTTTTACACTTTTGTGATTAATAGTGTTGCTGTTATAGTTTGTTTTCTTATTTCATTGTTGTTCCCAGTAAACTGTTATCTCAACCCCTGATCTTTACCATCTGCCACCACTTCTCCTCTCCAGCCCACCACAGGGAAAGAGAAGGAGGAGGGGGAGTGTGTGAATGAGCGGCAGTGTGGTTTAGAGAGTCTGAGTGGGAGCACTAAATTGGAGAGTACCATTCTACCATTGTAGATTTTTTCTTATTTTAAAAATATTCATTGTACTTCTATCTTTTCTTTCATCAAACTACAGGTACTCCATTTATTAATTGTATATCCATAGTTAAAACAATTCAGCTTGGTTTTTATTTCCTTCTGCATGTGAAAACATCAAGACTGAGAACTGATGTGTATTTTCATTTATTTCTCTGTATAAACCCAAATTAATGGCTAGTGCTTTGGGGGAATCAATAGTGCCCAAAGATCAATTAATAGTTTTCCTTCTTTCACCCACATCTATAACAGAGGTGACATTGTGTATGTAATTTGCATATACAGCTGAGAAAATCCAAAATAAAGTGATTAAAAGTAAATTAAGTAAACAGTCCACTCTGGACTCCTGGGTAATTAGAAAACATTGGTTTTGATAGTTATATATTATGCTTGTGCATGTACTGAATTTAAATGCCAATGATAATTTGTTTACTATTTAAATTTTACTTTATGTTGCTCACATATTTATTTGAAAATATGTGAATACATATTGTTGAGAACAAACTGCTCAACTATATTAAAATAAAAATATTCCTTGCTATATATATATCCATCTGATCCTTATTCTAGGTGTCTTTTCAAACTGCTTACGTTGCAGCAATCTTTTTAAGGGTATCACAGGACTCCAATATTTCCACAAGCAGTATGTCAGCAGGTAAACAATTAAAGAAAATATTATTGGTGATCAGTTTTAAAAGAGCCTTTTGGAAATTCTTGAAGTTACATATCTCTTCTGGGTTCCATGTTCTGATTTTTGCAGTGTTCTCTTTCAATTGAAATCTATGACTAATTAGCTGTTTATCAGCTAGCTTTTCAATCAAACAGGTAAAAAACATTAAATCTTTTGGTTTAGTTTACAATAAATTAAACCCCCTCCCAAACAAGTAAACAAACAAAAATCACACAACCAAAACTAAATAAAAACAACCAAACAAAAATCCTGAAAAGAATGAATAAAGCTTACTGCAGAAATGCTTCTTTTGCCTATGGTAGCATTTCTTTGCAAGAACAATTTTAGTTTGGGTGGCAAAATAAATTTGACTTTAATGTGGATAATCTGCAGTGCCTGAGTCATCATGTTCTTTCCTGAACAGAATGTATCTACTTTTAACACTTCTTCTCAAGCACTCTTGTCTTTCAGGAAATTTTGGGACCTTTGATGTGTGAAATCTCTGATAGGTTTAAAGTTAGAACTGTAAAAACATTGATACAAATCTTCTGAAATATTCATAAACAATTAATTTTATATAGGAAGATTCTCTGCTCTGTAAGAAATTGGTCCCATGAAAGAAAATTAAAAGAGCTGAACAAGAGTTCAACTGCATGCTTCAAATGTCAGCTTTTATTTAGATTTTCTTTAATGGAAATAAATTGCACTTTTCAGAGAGATGTTGATTTTGTAATAGATAGATAAGTAACATCTTTGGGATAAATCATCTGTTTTTTCTCTTCATTCATGATAAAGATAGTTTGTAGGAGTACCTCAGTGTATTTTCTTAGCTTCTTTGGAAAGCTAAACCTAGCTGATACAAATCCTAGTCTTTATATTTAATGTCATAGATGAAGATCTACAATTTGTAAGTGAACACACATATACAATTTACCTAGCCAATACGTCATACCGTGGCCTAGTCATTTTACAGGAATCAAAATGTTTTTGCATGAGAAGGAAGTCTTCAGCATTCTTATATTGTGCCTAAATATGTGTTTTCTTAAATCTGTGTGATGACAGGAGTATTAAAGCTCACGGCTTCATTGGTTTGTTCATATTCTGAACACCTATAATTAACACTGGCAAGTGATCACAACTAATGCAGCACAAATCACATCTCAGTTGAGTACAGTTGCTACAATATATTGAGAACAAATTGAACAACTAAAAATTCAGGATCTAATGATGTCTTGTCCAAGGTTCAAAGGTAGCAAGCCATAAGAGAAACCAGAAGAATGAATTCAGCAGTGAACTGTTCCCTTTGAATTTTCTAATCATGGCTCCCCGGAAGTCATTTCTTGACAGCATTTTTTGGATGCAAAGTCAGTTTTTAAGCTTTCTTTCATTAGTGTGTCCTCTCTACTTTCTTCTATTCCCAGACTCTTAGATATCTTTGGGGAGATGTCATTAAGGTGTTTTTCCTTTGTCTATACAAAGCATCAGCACCTGAATGGGCTTCCCACGCCTGCATGATACAAAACAAAAAGGATCAGCAGTGCTTCTTCTCTCATCTGACTTTAGTAAAGTCAAGAGATACAGCATAGCATTTGCTGAAAGACAAAGCGCAGTGCCATACCTGTATCAAAAGCAGGAAAGACTTAGTATTGTAAGCCTGGAAGAAACAGGTAAGCAGTGGTATGTCTGGGATGACCCAAAATAAGGTAACTGGAAAAAGGGAGACAAATATGTGATGGAAAAAGACAAAAGGCACGTGTTCTGTGAAGATAGGGAAGAAAATGCAGGAAAAAAGAAAAGCACATGTGCACCTGGGAAATTCTTATGAAAATGCTGATGAGAGGTTTTGTCTACTTTACAAATACAACACTATTGCCAGTTCTTCTTTTGCATTGGGTGTGCAACTAGAGAGTAGACAAGGATGTTCTAAACCAAGCATAGTTAAATGGCTGCAAAATTATCAAGATTTTTTGTTATAAAATGGGAAAAGGAAGACAGTAGAAAAATGAAAGAAAAAGTATGAGAATGAGGTGGAATTTAAAATTGATCAGTTAGTGACTAGGTAAAAGGCCTGGAGAAACTGTAATGATAAAGTAAGATATGCAAGAGTAACCGAATTACAAGATAAAAAATGTCTGGTGACCCAAAGTATTTTTCCTCAGTTGCTTCATTGGCAGTGTCCTAAAGTAACTGCTGTGAGGATTTAAATCTAGAGCAGGAGAGCAAGCTGAACTCAAGGGATGTATTGAAATGTTTTCCTAGAAATAGCAAAATAATGATAGTAGGGAAGGAGATAAGAGAAACAAACCAATAGAATAAGTTTTATTGTCTTCAACAAATATCTCAAGTAATTTTAGTTTATTTTTTAGATGATCTGTGTTTTCATGCATAAATTCTATCTGATGTTTTTCCCACATGCTTTCATACACACTGGTTAAGATGTCAAAAGATGAGCTCAAAGGTCTTTGCTAAGGCTCCCAGAGTGTTCCCATTCCCTCATAAACAACATAAATTATCCTTGAGGATGAAGGCTGAACACCCAAGGCAAACATTCATAAGCTATGGGACTCTTGAGAATGCTGACTGAGGGAATTGAATTAATTTTGTGAAGCAAAATTGTATTTCTCTTGCTCCAGTATGAAGTCTGTGTTATTGTTCTTTTCCGCACAGGTCTTCTTAGTGCTGAAAACAGTCATAATAATTCCTGATCTCACCTCTGAACTATGAGAACTGAACAGCCTTATATTAAGAAGACATATCTTATTGTAAAGTTATCTGATTTGCTGGTTTTATCCACCAGGCATTTTATCTCTTCTACAGTGAAAAATATCACACTACTACATTAAAAATACCACAAATCGCTAAACATAACAAACTCTTTTTATATGTGTTAATATAACAGTGAATTTTGTCTCAGAAGTCAAAAAGTCTGACTATAGACCGTGCTTACACATTACAAATAAAAAGTGTATGAATTCTTATATCCACGACAGAAAAGAAGAAGTCACTCTTGGTTACCCATGCAGTCTTTCACCGGTATCTTTTCTTCTATGTATGACAATCAGCTGAATTCATTTCATAGCATAATAAGGTAAATAGTTATAGAACCATGTTTCTTTTCAAGGCATTAGAAAACCTGTGACACATTTCGCATTAATATATGTGATAAAAATCAGTATATAATAAAAAGAATGTAAGAACTTGGAAAATAAATATCTAAAATTATTCTTTAAACTTTGAATTTGAACACACAAGAGGTCAATAATGTGTTCACTGTATAATTTTTTAAAACATAGCACTAATACAAACAACAAAATTAATTAAAAAAAATCCAGGAAAAAGGGCAAAGTGGAACTGGAAAGGAAAAGAGTGGATAGGGGAATAAGCACTTAAACTAAGATTACACCTTCAGATGGCCTAATTTTAGGAAATAATTTGAAGCAAATAACAAGAGGAATTGTTATAGGATCTCTTCTAACAAATATGTCACAACAAATCTGTGAAATAGTAGTATTTTTGTTCTGCAAGTAATCTGGTCATCTTGCTTATTTCTTAATTTTTATTACGTTTAATCATTTGAGGAATTAAGTGCATTATTTTTTTTTGACAGAAAATAGTTCTTTTGTTGTTTATTATCTCATATTAGTTTATGCTGCCTTCCTCTTTCCCAAAACCTTTTTCCCAATGTCTATTATTCCATTTTAGTTCTTATTTCTCTGAGTTTAGAAAGGAAGTTTCTGGAAGTGATTAAGGACAGAGAAACCTGCTTTATGGTGGGAAGACACTAAGAAAAAAAAATCGAAAACCAAGTAACAACAAACGACCTCCCAACATATACAAAAAATTAAAATCATAAACAGTAATAAAAGTAATATATAAAAGTAATATTTAAAAAGTAATCTTTAAAAGCTCTATAGTTTCACAAAACCCAATGAACTTTAAAGACTATATTGGTATCTTTTATATTAAATTTGACTTAATCAAAAATAAACCATAAGTATGTCCTGCTTTATAAATTAAAAGTTAGAAAGTATTGCTAGAAGAGAACGGCTAATCATAGAATGTTGCTGTATGTTTTGTGGGCTTGTGAAGAATATTAGGCAACATTTTCAGTATGTTTCCTATGTTACTAACATTTTCCTACCATCACAAATACTGACCTTCCTGTTCTATGGGAGCATTTTCAGCAGGAGGCTGGAAATCAGTCTATCATCAGCCAACTAAAACCATTTCTCATAATTCAAAATATTGGCCTACCTTCTGTCCCTTATTATTGTTTTATCCCTATTTTTATGGAACTCAAATAAACATGCTTTAGAACTATTAAATCTGGTCTCATCTTTAAGAATGTCTGCTCAGTGCTGTTTTTGCACGGCCTAATATAAACTGAACTGAAAAAAAAAAGCAAAAGTGTCATATTACTTACAGGCTTTCATTATTTATGCCAAAGGTGCATTAGTTGTTCTCTGAAGGAAGTATTAATAGGCCCCTATTCTTCATATTTTTCAGATATTTTGACAGTGTTTACAGATTAGTCCTATGTCTTAGTTTCAAAGCTAATTAATTGTGGTGAACACTAAAGACTGCAGTAAATTCTTCCCCAAATCCATCAGAGTCTTATAATTATTATTCATATTTTTCAACAGAGTGGGGGTGGACAAGTCTTATCAAAAAGAACAAACAATCCACCTCAAAAGGCATGCATGATTTATATGTAGGTGAATGTCCTTGCATCTTAAACAACTACCCATTAACAAGTTGTGGAATGCCAAGGGGCAGGGGATAGCCTTTGGGTGTTGCCAACTGGAGCTCCTCCCGAGAGCTGCCATTACACACATATCCACAACCTGATATCTCTTCTAATGTGTCAGGCTGCTAGGGTAAGTAGGGCGTTAAGGAGTAGTGTGATAATATTGTGCAGATAGAAAGAGGTGGGACTCTGGATCAAAACAGATACAATTCTTGATTAAAGAAACTAAATTTCTTCAAGTTATTGGCCTGTTCTTACATGTCACAGCATGCCCATCAGCATTTACTTACTAGCCAACAAACAATTAAAAAAAATTAACATTTGCATCACTGTCAGGAAAATCAGATAACATTCCAGATTTGCATTTTTCAATAAAGAAAAACAATGAAGGATTCCTCATAATTAAAGAAACTGCAGCTTAATTTAGAACAAACAAGCCCTAAAAAGTACTGCAAATGTGAAGAAATATGTTGCTGAATAGTATTTGTTTGCAAAAGTTAGTGATTGGTAACCTGTTATACTGAAAATGTACAAAATCAATATAGATATAAAACTCCAGAGCTGGCTGTTTAAAAATTCTTCAATCAATCTGAAATAACTAAGGATTTCTTAGTATTATTATATGTATGCCACTATCCCCAAAACACCACTGAAAAGTCTCAGAATGCCAGACAAGGAGTTATGACGGACAAAAAAATACACATCAAGTCCAAATATAGCTGATGATGGAGGTGGAAAACTTCAAAGCTATCTCATATCATTTTTATCACTAGAACCATTTGCAATTCAGAAAAGATATTCAAAACATAACCTAGTGTAAACAGATACAAATGATAGGAAAGTTACATTCAGAATGCTAAAATATTTCTTTTAAACTAAGTGTGCCTATATGTTAAGAAAGCAGGAGTGATAGGTAGAAAAGTTATTGACAAGGGAAAAGAACTCCAAGCCTAAACACCATTCAACCCAAATCCGTGTACAGAAAACTAGTCAAAATGTATGTTGCTTTGTAGCTACCAAAGTGAAGGCAGTGGAGTGGTGTCCACAAATGAGTTTCTGTTAATAGTGTTGGTTCTTCTGTTCAATGAGAAAACAGTTGAAAATTATTCTGGATATCTAAATAATTTTCAGGTAATGATTTCCTCTACTGAAGACCTGAGTAGAAAGCTGAATGTGAATTTTCCACTTAACTATCCTCTTACCTAGTCTATGAGTTATTTCTGTTTTACCTTTATTTGCTTTTCTAGAAAATACCATGATGATTTGATCAGTTAGAACATGGTTTACATCACAAAAATATTAGAGTGAAAAATATACACCAAACCTGCACACAATCATAAATTAACACATTCTATCTAAAATAATGCAACTCAACTTGCCCAGAGTGCTTGATATTCTCAAAATGCTTACAGTTTTTGGCCTTTTCTCCCTTGCTGTGATGGTGACAGGCAATAAACTTTTTCTTTACATTTGCTGTTATTTGCAGAACCCAAGTATAACCCCAAGATCATTTCTGTATCTGAGATATTCATGGATCTTCTGAATACATATGAAAACTAATAACTGCTCTAAAGACCCTGGGAAAATGCAATTATTTCATAAGTTCAGCATGGGAGAGAGATCAGTAGCCACAGTTCTCACCTTTGTGTGAAAGGAGAACAAACAGGTCATGCATTCCTCAGGAGTTCATTTTGCAGATAAGATACATTTCACTGTAGAAGGATAGTTCAGACTGGAGGGCACCTCAGGAGATCGTCTTCTCAACTGCCTGCTCAAACCAGTATCAACTAGGAGGCTCAGTGCTGTCTCATGTCAGCTCAGTGTTTGACAAAAACCCCTAGGTCATTTTTTCTGCAGAGCCAGACTCCAGCCAGGCAGTCAGTCCCCAACCCATATACTCTCAGGTGCAGGATTCGGCATTTGTCCTTCTTGATTTTCATAAGGTTTCTTTAGGCCCATTCCTTCAGCCTGTCCATGTCCCTTCAGTAGGCAATCTGCCTTTGAGCATATTAACTATTTCCTTCACTTTGATGTCATCCACAAGGTTAGTGAGAGTGTCCTTTGTTGCCACTTCCAGATTATTGATAAAATCATTAAGTAGGAGAGGTCTCAGGATACAGTCCTGCAGTACTCCACTACTTTCCAAGCTCCAGGTAGAGTACAAGACATTAACCAAAATTCCCTGATCCAACTGTCAACATGTAAACTGTTTCTTACTCACCCATATCACATATACAAACTATAGTGTTCTAACTTTGCTGCAAGAATATTGTGGTACATAGTGTATAAAGCCTTGATACAGTAAAGGTAAGCAGCATCCACTGCTCTGCCCTAACCATAGAAGTTCATTATAGATGGCAATTAGATTGAGAAGTTATGAACTGCCCCTGATAAAACCATGCTGCCTTCTTCCAGTCACCAATATCTCCTTTGTGTGCCCAAATATGTTTTGCAAGAGGACTTGTCTCATGATTTTCTCAGGCAGTGAAGTGAAGCTGTACTTCCTCAGATTACCCACTTGGCCTTTTTGAGGACAAGTATCATGCCCACTTTTCAGCAATTTCCTTGAATCTACCCCAGCCTCCAAAAGCTTTCAAAGATGATAGAGATTAGCCTTATAGGGACACTGGCCAGCTCTCTCATGGCCCTTGGATACAATCCATTTGGTCTTTCATGTAGGGCTGCAGTTCTTGCAAATAATCCCTCAATTAATCCTCATATGCTGCAGATAGGTCTTTCAGAACTCTGGCTCTAAGCACAGAGATCTGGGAGACCTAAGGATGAAGCCTCAGGCAAAAAAGGCATTAAGTACCTCAGCTTTGTCTGTTGTCATTACTTCTTTCAATCCACAATAAACAAGCATTTTCCTTGTTTAGCCTTTTAATGTAACAAAGATCTTGTTTCCCTCAATGTCCCTCGCAAACCTTAGCTTCAGATGAGCTTTCACTTTCCTAACACCAGCCCTACGTTCCCCAGGCAACATTTCTTAATTCCTCCTAAATACAAGTTAACCTAACAGGTATCAAACAGGACTTTTTACCATTTAAAACTATGTTAGTTCTGAGTTCCTAAGGTCTAGGATATTAATTCAATTTTCATTCTTCCAAAAATCTCACTCCTCCAAAAAGACACTTTGGGAAAAAAAGTAGTCTTTGAGTATTCCATTTTGAAGCAAGTCTGTCAGTCAAAATTGTCATCTGCCTCAGAGCTGATTGCTTACTGTCCAAACATTGAAGAGAAATGTCTCTCTAAATATATAATCAACTTACTATCTTGGCATTCCATCTAGTTTTTGCATCAGAAAAACAAAACATTTATATTATAATGTAATTCTAACTCTTGGATGCTCAAAGAAACTGGAAGAACAAGTGTTCTTCCACAGTATAAGGAAGTCCAAGGAAAACAGATATATTTAAAATTCCTTTTACACTTGAAGAACAATGGAAAACAAGAACAATGTAAAATAATATTAAAATAAAAGAAATGTAAGCACTTAATCTAGTTTAATCATATAATTTCAATACAAGTCCAGTCCATGAGTGTGTTAAAAGAATTGTAAAGTTCAAGGTTGTCTTGATTTTTAACAAATATTTTGGATTTTATTGCTTTGAATAATTACACGTTTGCTCATGATTTCACTTTGCGATCTTAAATTTATACTCCATGTGTTTCTGAATGTAATCATAAGGCGTTAACTGACAGCAGATATTACCAACCTGAATTTAAATATTTGAAATACCTATATAAAATCACAGCAAACATATTAAAGGATTCAAAGCTGGAGTAAAACCACAGAGAGGAATGAAGAACGGAGAAACATATGTTTGCAGTATGTGGAAATTGTATAATTTAATATAGCACTCTCAAGACGTATTTCATTTTGAAGAAACTAGCTACAAGCAAAACTTCATTTTCCTCCAACACAAGACATTTCAATTGCATACTCGTTTCTTTTCTGTGCCTATATTTACATGCAGATCTGAATATAAGAAATTACTAGATGTAGTAATGAGTAAGTTTAGTTTGTCACTATCTCTGAACAGCTGTAAAAGATGTGTAAGTGGAGACAAGTGTGAGCATTTTTGTGCTGTTTCTGATATTTCAATAAAAGGGTGAAAAAACTCTAAGGAAAATTAGAAGGCTGAATCCTATCTTCTACACAGAAAAAGAAAACATAGGACATGACAACCTTGGTTGTGTGTATAGACCAGTTGTGTCCTGCAGTGCATTAAGCGCAGCATCACCAGCCAATCAAAGGAGGTGATTGTCCCGCTCTGCTCTGCACTGGTGCAGCCTCACTTCAATCTTTTGTGCAGTTTTGGGTACCTCAGCATAAAAGACATTAAGTTATCAGAGTGTCCAGAGGAAGGGACACAAGGATGGTGAAGGGTCTGGAGGGGTCACTTGGTTTGTTCAGCCTAAAGGAGACTAAGGGGAGAGCTCATTGCAATCTTCAACATCCTTGTGAGGGGAAGCAGAGGGCAAACTACGTCACTGCACACATTGCTGTCTTTCATGTATTCCTTTTTAGTTGTTAATTAAAATGTTGTTTTCCTGATAATTTTTTTTGGGGGGAGGGGGGAAAGAACACATTTGATTCTTCACTATGATATTCAGTATACTGTCCATTTAATCTTTTCCTGCTTTGGCCAGATAGTAGACACAGTTTTAACAGAGCAAAAGATGAAAAGATAGGAGGAATCTCAGTTGTTTGCGTTGGCTGTTGTAACATACTCTTTGCTGCACCATGCAAGTCAGTGACCACACTGTAACAGGACTGTGTCCGGCTCTCACTTGTAGTTACAGTGAATTCTGCTTAAAGAGTTATATCATGGTCATTCATTTCCTGCCAGAAAGATTTGTTCTAACAAATATTGACCTTTAATCTGTCTTCTCTAAGCCATGCAGTATACAGAAATGCAGATCACGTATATAAGACCTTTTCAAGCAGAGCTATGCACACAGCTCTTAAAAAACCGAAACTTTGTTTGAAAAAGGTTCAGTGACACAGGCAGGAAACTCTTCCTCACAAGGAAACAGGTCTCTTGAGGATAAAAGTGTCAGAGTCTTTATGCTTTGAGGTAATCTTACATATCCTCTAGAAATATTGGAATTAGGGCATTTTTCGGAAGTTTTTAGGGTAGATATGTGGGAGTTTGAAAAATTTAATGCTAAAACTCATGAACTTTCCCTGTCAATACTCTACTCAGAAACTTACTTTTGTCTGTCTGATACTTTCAGATTATTTTTCCCCCTAAACACAAAGGATTAAGACTTCCTATTAAGCTCAATATTGGACCAACTGTATTTTTTATTCTTCTTGTCTTTTGTGTTATGCTGAGGGGCACTTCAGGCTGTCTGAAACTAACAGCATGGGTTTGTGATTGGAGCAGCTGATGGCACGAAGTACAGACTGTTCTCATATGTCCTTTATTATTTCCTCATGAAAACACGGCAGATTTTAGATTGGATGTTCCCTTCACATTTTAAACTGTTTATGTGTATTTTAAAGTATATTGAAACCTTGTTTCAGATATTGAAGATGTTATGAAACTCACTACTGCTTTTCTCCCATTTTATCTAGGAGATATAAATAATGAAAAAAAGAATTTCAGATTTTTTTGAGTATGCCATGGATTCTAAGGTCTAGCTCATGAACAATGTTAGCTTAACATTTTGTTATATTCAAGTGAGAGAGGAGAGACCTCCTGAGGCTGAATCAGTGCACACTGCAGCTCAGACAAGGGTCATGGCAAACCAGTCCCCTGGGAAGGTGAAGGGGACAGACTATAGAGTCCACTGGCTCATTCAGGGTCCTGTCAATACTAAAGGAAATGCACAATATTTTGGCTTTACCATGTACAATATCATAAGAAAATACAGTAGGCTAGGAAAGATTAATCTCTAAATGAAATACCAACCTGCTTCTTAGGATATCTTGAGATTTGGGAGGACAAATAAAACAATTAAACTTTATGAGACTAAGAAGTGAAATAGTCATTATTGGCTTTTGTGAGTGAGTTTACTTACAATGTTCCCTCACCAAAAAAAAAAACTCAAAACAACAAAAACCCCAAAGCAACAACAAACACCTCACCCGCAAAAAAACCCCAAGCCAAACCAAGAAACCAAGATCCAAGTTAAAACAAGAACAAACTCCAAAAAACAGAAAGATAAAAATTTATGAATCTCAAAACCAAAAAGAATAAAAAGATGATAGATTACCAAGAGATTGCTAGTTATTTGGTAACAATTTTCGTCAGATTACATTCTATTTACAAATTATTCTTTGTGTTGCAGCTCTGATTAGAAAATCTTAAGACACTGAAATGCTCAATGATCTACACAGAAATTTAGTGTTCTTTGCATCAGAAGACAGCAGAATATAAACATGTTAAAATACATTTGTCTACATGGTACTGACATATATGTGAGATGTGAATAGAATGTGTACTGTTCTTAGTAACGTATAGACAGATTCAAAGTAAAAGCAGTTGTAATTAAAGGTTGCTATACCAAGCCACTGGTACAAACATTGTCAGAAGCTGAATGTCAATTGACTGAAAACTATCCTTCCATCTGATATTACACTGAAATGAGCACAGAGTACATCAGGTCAAAGATATTCCACATTAATGTTGAAACATTAATTTTCAATGTTAAAAAAATGTAAAAAGATAAAAATTAACTGGTTGGTTAAAGGTAGATAAAAATGAAAGTGCTTGTTTGTATAAGGTTGAGCAGAACAATATCAATACAGGGAATATTGGCATCACACGGGCTAAATGTGTGTATAGATCTTGAAGAAAATCTTTTCTACAAGGTTTTTTTCAGTTGCTGGGGCTTTTCACTGGAGAACACTCTTTGAATGGATTAAAATATTTTCAACAGTAGAATTTATTATGTTGACAAGAAATTATGGCCAGGACTCTACTTCTTACCTTCTACTTTGTAATTAGAGATTTCCAATTAGGATTGCTCTCTACTTATCTACATGTTAGAGGTCAGAATACATCTTTGAAATAAATTTAATATAGAATTACAACTTTTTGTTTTGCACAAGAGACACAGTATGTGCAAGGACAGGTAGAAGGCAATAGTCCCCTCTGTATTCTTCCTTTGAGGGAAAAAGCAGGAGAACATTAAAAGATTTGAAAAAAATATTAGAGTATAATCTGGATCTATATTCACCATAATTAATAAAAAAGTAAATGTATGGGAATGGAAATTGCAGTTCCTTTAAGCTACAACAGCAGTTAAGCATGCCAAAAACAACCTAAGTGAAAGATAATTTGGCTATTTTGGCTATTTTACTCTTTCAGATGTTACAGACATCCTATTGAAACATCCCTTATGAGACATGAGTTAGAATAGCTCCTTTATTTCAGAAAGACAGGAGAAAAATATCACTCAGGACATGCAGTGGATAACAGGAAGAGGAAAACTAAGAAACAAAATCAACTTCTGCAATGATTTATCTAAATTAGAAGGGGAAATACTCTATTTAGAGCACTATATAGATAAATTATCAGTTCCAGCATCAATCCCTGTGTTTACATAACTTACTTTATCAGGATCAAATGACAAATCAGATGTAAGAATTCCACAGATAGACTTTTTTATCACTAAGATCTGTGGAGAAATATTACCACTTACAAAACACTCAATAATTTTATTTTTTTTTCCCTTAAAGAACTGTTATCCACCAAATACTTCTGATGCAGAATTTCCCTTTTTATGTATCATAATATGCCCTTATAATATCAGGTATCAAAAATAACCACATTACCCAGAGCTCCTAGAATATTTTGAAAAGTATCAGATAAATATTCAGGCAGAATTGCAAGTAATGAGACTTAAAGTTCTTCCAATTTCTTTTTCTTCTAAGTCTCTTGTGTTAGTACTTGAAAAAAGTGATAAGGTTTTCTGGTTTGAATACAGCTGATATTCTTGTCTACCTTATGCTGTTAATGTAGATTAAATCAAAGAGGAGGAAAGAAACCCTAATTATTGTTGTATACTATTATTCCTTTGCAGTTTTCAAGTTACTTATGAAAGATCTGTATTTCTTGGATTATGTGTGCCTGGGGAGCTATGATAGCATGCAAAAATCCCACTACTTCAACTATATAGGCTTAGAGTGAACATCAATAATTTTGAGGAAAGTTTTCAGTGACCTCTTTTACTGATAATACCAAATGATGAAGGATAATTAAAAATGAAAAATATAGGAAGTAGATAGATTTGCACAAGAAGGAACTTTCAAGGTTCAAGGCTAAAATAAGTCATTCGTGCTTACTTACACAAGAGCTAAAAAATACAAAATTGAACCTTAGAAGGTCTATATCAACAGTATCTTACTCTATGAAATGGACTTTATTTTCCTGGAGCTAAATATAACCCAAATATGAATTTTCATTGATGCAACAACTTAGAAAGTTAGTTCTGGTAAGTTAAGGCAATTTCAAGAGACAGGTAGTAGGGTGTAGAAGAATAAAGGAACTGAGAAAGAAGGGTGTAGACGTATTAATGCCTTTCTCTTGCTGGTATATTCCTTATGACCTGGAAAGTATAGCTATAATATTGTATTTAATTTAGATCTCTAATTTTCAGCAGCATTGCCATCATTAACTGCATTTCACATTAATGTTACATTTCTATTTGCTAGATTAAAATTGTATATTTAAATGACTTCAGAAAAAGTGAGGTAAAACAAGAGTGCCTTGAGGAGGCAAGCTGTGCTTGCTCATGATTAGCAGCCCCTTCTTGGAATAATTTGGTTTCAGGACGGAAATAAATTATTTATGTCTTAATGACACTGGAGTAATTAAATCTCTATTTGCTTATCATTTATGTTTATTCTTAGACAATAACTTACACTAGTTTTCAGTTTGCATCTTTTTTTTTCTGTGTTAACAGTTCTTACCTCAAGGGAAGGAATGTGTAGGAAAAAGAATATTTTTAAGTTAAATTATGTGTTTACTTAGCAGCTATTCTTTTCATACATTTTTTGCTTGTCCACTGCAGAACAACAAAGTAATTCTACCACAAAAGGGGACATATGAATAACTGCAGCAACTATCTTTCATAAAGGTTCGTATATTTAGCTCAGTGTTTATCTTCAGCCATAAAGTTTTTCTCTAACGGGCTAACAAAATATCAGTTAAAAATGAATGTATAAAAATGTGTATTTTAACCATTAAACAAGTTGATTATTATTAAACATAGTGAAATAATATTTAGGAATCTGGAGCCATATCTAGGGTTCTTACTCTACTGTTCTTACCTCTATAGAATTGTGTTCCTCAGGAAAAGAAATTATTTTTGCTCCTACACATATCTTCCTGCCCAAGGAAGTTTTCATGATGTCATGATGTCAGTTTTCTATGAACAACAAAACCCCACTACTTTTTTTTTCCCAAGTGTTCTAATTTTAAAAGTTCAATAAGGTTTAATTCAACTGCAAAAGAATATTCCATATGACAATAAGCATACACAAACATTCTGAGTCAGACCTACAGAATACAGTCAAGGTAACATGCATATATATATATATATATGCATATGTTTATATAATATATATGTTAATTTAATATAATGAATACAATATAATTAATATAGTATAATGCTTGCTGGGATGTTTACTGATAGCACATAAAGTAAAATTCTGTAATTACTGAAACTACTCCCTAGCTCCAATTTTCATATAACTTTCTCTAAGATAGCTGATGTTTTAGAGAAAAACACACTCACTGGATCATGCTTCCAAACCAGATAAAATAATAGGAGTGTAATTCTTGTAATCTAGACTCCTACCATGTAGATTTCTCAATGACATAAAATTATAGAAACAATTTTTATAGACAAGAGAACCAGATATATCTAGAACATAAATCACCTCAACCCAATTTAGCTGTCTAAAATAAGTCAAATGCATCACAATAAAGTTCCCATGCATACATGGTTATGCTGTAACTCTTAGAGAAGTTTAAACAGTTAGCTGAGAAGCAAATTTTTACACTGCTGATACAGTTGCCTACAAGCAAGATTATGGGAGCTCCTCCATTATCTCCATATTTCAGGAAAGATTTGAAAATGACACTAAGAGGCCCTTTTGTGATATTGTGAAAAGAATGAGATTGGAAAGGCCAAACAGGATTATTTTTCTTGTTTTTCCCAATTAGTAATTTAATAATGATGTGCAGTTAGGATACAGGGAAAAAAATGCAGAATTGCAGGACTGTCATCTCTCAGATAAACGCTCTCACAATCACTAAAGAGTCAGAATTTCCTTTAAGGAGCAGTTCATGGGCTGGTGAATAGAGCGATTTCCTGGGAAAAAGGCATTATGAAGTTCTTCAGGATGCAGTTTGAAGATGAGACCTTTAAATGCCACTAAAGTCTTCTAGTTGATTTAGCCCCAAGGAAACAGTGCACTGTTGACAAGGCAAGCAGGCTACTTTGCTGAGAAAAGCTGAGATATGACCATAACAAGAAAGAAATGAGAAGTAAAAGAATGTGAAACAATTGCATCTTTATTCTAGTAGAAGACCATCAGAGCTTCCATATGGCAGTATGAACATTTTTAAAATGTTACTGCACAGTAAAAACAGAAGATGTTTAGGAAAAAAAAAAAACAACAAAGGAAATAGAATCAAAAAATTATACAATGGCTTGGATTGGAAGGCTCAAAATGTTTCTTGAATGCTGACAGGCTTGAGGTTGTAACTGCTTCTCTGGGAAGCTTGTTCTACTGCTTGACCAGCCTCTTGAGTGAAGAACATTTTCCAAACATCCAATCCGAATTTCTGACAGAGATTTAATCCATCACCTCTTGTCCTATCAGCAGACACAAAAGAGAAATCATCGCCTCCCTCTCTTCATTCTCTCATGAGGTATGTTTAGATAGTCATGAGGTCACCCCTTAGTCTACTTTCATCTAAGGTTAAATATTTATTCCTCTAAATTTATGAATTACATAATACAAGACAGGACAGAAAAAAGGATAAAGTTAGAGACCTGTCTTTTGAGTTTCATATTTTGACTGTTAAGTTTTCAATTGTTTTGGAGATTTAAAAAAAAATAAGAAAAAAATTAGAAAAACTGTTGGAAATCATCAAAATCAAAGACATTTTACTAAACTAGGTTTTATTATTAGAGATTAGAGATAATTATCAAATGTATGAATAAAGAGACATTATAGGTTCTAATTAGTTTTATTTGACCTATGTACCCTATTTTTTCAGTACAATTTTGATTTTTTTACTAAGTAACATTGAAGTAACTGAAAGTGATGATTGTTGTAATCATGGTTTCCAACATATGCTTTATGTGTCTCAAATCCAATATTTAAGAAGGAAGTTTTTCAAAAATTTACAGTAACTCAATACCTTCTACTTATGAATGGTAATAGTTGCTACGCATTTATAGAGAAATAATAATCTAAAGACACTTATTCTCTTTTTGTACTTGATATTTAATACGAATTGACCCTTACTGTATTTCAAGTTACAGAATACTATTTGGGAGTTCCCATGTTCCAGGCAGCTTAGAGAGATTTCACTTGTAGCTGAAAAACTTCAAAATTTGTATGAACCAGAAGTTCTCTTTCAAGTTAATTATCTGGAAAAACTGAAAGCCCAGAGTTAGTGATCATACATGAAAAGTATGTTTTGTAAACTGAAGTCACAGAAAAAAAAAATCTTGTGCACCGAAACTGTCTCTCCTGGTGCATTTGTCTTGAACATATATATATCTACCATCCTCATGGCTCTTCTTGAAGATGCTTTAATTCCATGTTTGGTTGGCTTTCATCTTCATCCAAATTCTGACAAAGCTCATTGAATTCAAAGGCCAGCCTCTAGGTAAGCTATGACAGAATTGTCAAAATTGAAATATTATCTGACAATTTGGTTGTAGAAAACATTCAAATATCAAATGTTTTCTCACATGCTCAATGTTAGGAGTGCCCTTAAATGCAATCAGGAATCGTGGTGTCCCTGCTACTGTCATTGTTGTACCTGAACAATAGTCCAGGTGTAATACCAAATCTCTTTTTTACCTCTTCTCATCTCTCTAATATGATTAAGAATCCTAATTAACAAATCTCCTTACAGGTGATATTATAGAACGGGTGTCTTATTAGCCTATTTTGTAGAAAACATTTCAATGTGTCTTGTTCCAATTGTGCAATTCTGCACATTAACTGGAGAGCTCTCCTGAGACAAAGAGACTTAATAACACCTCACAGAGAAATCTGAAGTTGTTCCAGGTGGGTGTATCCTATGTCTGCTATAAGTGATATTGAGCATGAGCTAGTAAGATGGGTTTGACTTGAACTGATTCTGTGATCTAAATAACCTCCTTTGCATGACTCTGTGACTGAGATCATAATTAATCATAGCTAGACTTGAAGAGATCTGCAAAGAGATAGTTTGTTTATGCCTATTTCAAGTCCTCAGTTCTCTACCTGCAAGCTGGGTAAATTTCAATAAGGACTTACACAAACATTAGGCCAGCTTAATTCTTGCTATGTAAATAGCAAATGGTACTTCATACCTTAAAATAGCCTTTATCATATCTGCAGGGATGCATTGTCATTCAGATAGTGTTGAAGAATTCCAGGGGAAAAAAATATGTTCAGGTAAGACTAAAAAGGAAAACTTGATGAAGAAATGATCCTTTTATAAGAAGTGTGTTGCTCATCTTGAACATAATTTATTGATAAAACAAGCTTCAAGAAGACAAATGTGAAGACTATCACACTTAGACATAAATGCAAAGAAGAGTTGTTATTAATGGTGGGTGTGACAAATCTTCTGACTAGATAGAAATTAGCTTTGCATAGCAAGATTCATGAAGAATGAAGTTGGGATAGAAGAGTATAAAAGAAAAATAATGGAAAAGGTTATATTTTAATATCACTAACAAATAGCAATGCTACCTGAGAAACAGTATGAGACAACAGATTTCCCTGAAACTACATATCAAATCTTATTAATTTTTCTTGGCTTTAGCTTTGCTATACATTGTAGTCACAGAAATAATCTGACCTATTCTGTGGCTATTGACAGTAAAGTTACACTTCAAATGATGTAGGATGTCACTATACCACAGAATCAGAGAATGGTTGAGGTTGGAAAAGTTCTCTGGAGGTCATCCAGTCCAATATGCCAGTAAAGCAGATCCACCTACAGCTGGTTGCCCAGTATCATGTCCAGATAGCTTTTGAATATCTTCCAGCTGAGAGACTCCACCACTTCCCTGTACAACTTGTGCCCAGAAATCAGTCACCCTCTCAGTTAAAAGTGCTTCTTGATGTTCAGAGGAATCCTCCCTGCATTTCAGTTTGTGATCATTGACTCTTGTTCTATCCTTGTCCACCACTGAAAAGAACCTCTTTGCACTCACTCTTCAGGTATTTTGATACATTGATAAGATTCCTCCTGAGCCTTTTCCTCTCCAGGCTAAATAGTCCTGTATGTCTCAAACTTCGCCTATATGAGAGATGTTCCAATCCCTTAATCATTTCAGTGGACCTTTGCTGGACTGTCTCCAGTACCTCCATATATCTCCTGTGCTGAGGGGCTCAGAACTGGGCACAATGCTCCTGGTATGGCCTCAGTAGTACTGAGCAGAAGGGAAGGATCATGTCCCTTGACTTATCGGCAATGTAAATTGTCTAATGCAGCAAGGGCACACTGCTGTCTTGTGTTCAGCCTGGTGTCCAGTAGCATTCCCCACAGATCAGTACTGGGTCAAGTCTTACAAAATTTGTTTACCAACGACCTGAACGAAGGGATAGAATGCACCCTCAGCAAGTTTGCTTATGATACAAAACTGAGGGGTGTGGCTGATATGCCTGAAGGCTGTTCTGCCATTCAGAAGGATCTTGATGGGCCAGGGAGTTGGGCAGAGAGAAATCTAATGAGGTTCAACAAGGACAAGCATAGGATACTGCACCTGGAGAAGAATAACCCAAAGTACCAGTGTAGGTTATGGGCTGACCTACTAGAGAGCAGTTCTTCAGAGAAGGATCTGGAAGTCTTGGTGGATGACAAGTGGACTGTGAGTTGGCAGTGTGTCCTTGCAGCCAGGAGGGCCAGTGGTATCCTAGGGTGCATTGGGAAGAGTGTGGCCATCAGGCTGAGGGAGCTGATCCTGACCCTCTACTTGGCCCAAGTGAGGCCATATCTGGAGTATTGTGTCCAGTTCTGGGCTCGTCAGTACAAGAAAGACAAGGAACTATGGAAAGGGTCCAGTGCAGGGGCTACAAAGATGATTAGGGGTGTGAAGCATCTCTCATATGAAAGACTGCAAGACCCGGGCCTGTTTAGTCTAGAGAAGAGATGACTGAGAGGGGATGTCAATGAAACAGAAATATCTCAAAGGTGAATGTCAAGAGGGTGGTGCCAGACCCTTTTTAGTGGTACCCAAAGACAGAATGAGGAGCAATGGCCAGAAGTTAAAACACAATAAGTTCCACTTCAACAAGAGGAAGAACTTGTTTATACTGAGGGTGGCAGAGCACTGAAACAAGCTCTCAAGACATTCAAAACCTACTTGAATGTGTTCATGTCCCCTGTTGTAGGTGACCCTGCTTTGGCAGGGGGATTGGACTAGATGATTTCCAGAGGTCCCTTCCAACCCTAACCATTATGTGATTCTGTTAACTCCCAGGTCATTTCTGTCAAGTTGCTTTCCAGCTGTTCAGCCCCCAGCATATATTTGTTTTTATACACACACACACACACACACACACACACACACACACACACACACACGTGTATGTGTGTACATATAGACTCCCCTACCTTTTATTGGGTTTATCCTTCCTTAGGGGCAGAACTTCCCCTCATCCTTGTTAAGATTCATGAGTTTCCTATTATTCCAATTCTTCAGGTTTTCAAGGTTGTTCTGGATGCCAGCACAACTCTTCGGTGTATCAGCCACTCTTTCCAGTGAGTACTCCTGAGTTCTTCCCATCAGGGTCCACAAACTTACATCTGTTCCGTTTCCTTAAGTATTTCCTGACATGATTATATTTTACCAATAGTAGAGTTTTATGCTCCAGCTTTTCCTCCTGGTCTCCAAGGTCTCTGTTTTCTGAGGGACAATCTTTCTAATAGTGACTGAAGCAAAGGAGATATTGAGTTTCTCACACTTTTCCACGTCCTGTGTAAGCAGGTCTCCCACCTCATTCATCAGCAAGCCTACATTTTCCCTAGGCCTACATTTTTCCTAGTCTTCCTTTCAAAGTTTACATACTTACAGAAATCCTTCTTGTTGTCTTTGATATCCCTGTCCAAATTCAATTCCATTTGGACTTTGTATTTCTTAACCTCATGACTGGATGCTCAGACAGTGCCTCTGTATTCCTCCTTGATTATCCATTCTTTCTTTCACCCTCTGTATGCGTACTTTTTGTTTCTCGAGCTTTGCTAGAATGTCCTTGCTCAATGATGCAGGCATCCTGGTATTTTGCCTGAGTTCATATTAATTTGGATGGAATCCTCTTGAACTTGGAGGTGAACTTTGAATATTAACCAGCTCTCTTGAGCCCCCCTTCCTGCAGGGCCTTATGACCATGGAACTCTTCAAGTGATCTTTGAGGAATCTAATGTCTGTTCTCCTGTATTTGGTTTTGAAATTTAAATTTAAATTAGAATAACTACCTGCCATTACTGCAGGAATTCCCTTGCCTGCTTCCTGTGTGCCATCTTATGAGCAAACTGGAAGTGTTTCTCTAACTGGTGGGCATGGAGAGTGACAACAATGAGGTGTTTATAAATACTCACACATAGACATTACAGTATGTATCCATGTGTTTGACCAATTCAGATCTAAAAGAGTGAAAATTAACTGTGTTAACCAATAAGATCAAGATCACTATTATCAATTAAATAAATTTCAATCAATTAAATGTACACAAATTTCTCTCATAACCATGACCTGAGCACATTTAAACAAGATGAATTGTGGGCATCTGCGTATGGAAAAAAAAACTTTCTAAAAAGAACATTCTTTAACACCTCTTTCTAAATCCCAACATCCAATTTAAATGTTTAAAATATTTTGCATGAGCTTCACAAATCATTTGCATATCTATTGGCTCAACATATTTTGTCAGCACATACACCCCAACACTACTAAAATCTGCAATTTTAGGATTACTGAAGTGTACTGATATAAATTAAACATTTAAATTGGATCTAGGTCTTGAAATTTTTTTTAAATAGTTTAAAAAATTGTACATCTTTTCTTTCATAAATAAAAGAAAATTGTCTTAAAGGGTCTTTGTAATCATGTTTGTGAAAATGAGTTTACATTGCATTCTATTTGTCACTGTATGGTGACAGAGCAAAGCTAGGTTGTTTAGATATGACACAACACATTAGACAATGACCCAGAGGTATACTAAAGTGTTCATCAAGAAACAGTTACTGTGAGAAAAACACTTGTTAAATCTATTTGCACTGTAAATTCTGGATTATATCTGTGTCTTTATGAAACAACTTTCCTGCATATTCAGCCCTATTCATGTTTGACTCCTTCCTTTAAAGGTAGTTTAGCCATGCTTCTACTTCATATCTGCCTCATTTTCTAATACTCTATCTCATACTTACCTAGACTATTTTTATTTTTCCATCTCAAACCTTTTTCTTTCTAGTGAACTCTTGTTATTTTTATACCTTTTGACAATCTTCATATCCAGCTCCCACTTTGACCCTCTTCACTTATCCACATTCTTCCTGCTGGTTTGATTTCTCTCCTTTTCCTCCCCTGCTGGGTCATTGCTCATTATCCAAGTTTAATGCACTCTTTCAAACCTCTCTATCTCACAATCTGAATTTTTTCTCTTTTCTCTGTCCTAGATCCTGGATATGTATCATTCCACTTTGACACATGTAATCTCCTAATGGATTTGTTTTATTCCATTATAGAGTCATGGTTTCCTGCCTTTGGCAGCTTCAGTTTTCCTACAGGTACTGACATTTCACATACATAGAGTTAGATTCATTCTGAAATCTTCCCTAAAATGTTATTCTTTCCTCCTCTCATTACTATCTTACTTCCTCTTTCTCCAAATTCAGATGCTCTCAGTTAATTCCAGACTGATTCTGTTCTGCTGAAATATTTTTCTTATAGAATGAGAAAACAAACTGGTATTCAGAGCAACCCTTCTTTAGATTTGTATAACTTAAAAAAATATACAGACATGTGTGTTGATAATTTATTTTTAAGGGCATCCTTTTACTGCCTATTAGCAGTTTGTATAATCCATAGAAAAGAGATTAATATCTTATTCTTCAAGACACTGTATCTGTTTTTTCTCCATTTATTTCAAAAGATTCAGTTAATATATAACATGAAAGAAATTTCACTTCAGCTGAAGATTTTCTAAGATATTTCTAAGTGTCTATGCATTTTAAACTGCAAAATGCATGTTGATATACTTCATCCTCAATGTGAAGAAAAGATAAAGTGTCTTTAGAAAAACAGAGAGATATGAAATGGCTGGGCACATACCATGTAGACTTAAATTGAATGGTTATAGTTTCGTATATTTTCAATACCATTTTTGTATGGATGAGTGGTTTCTGCATCCTTTTCCTATGCAAATTATTCATTTATTTCCAATCACTGGGCCAGCAAAAAAATATGTGTAGAAAACAGAATTATTTTTTATCCATTTGATGCTAATATCTATTTTGAACATCCTGTGAAAACTTGCACACCATTAGAAATTTAACAAGAAGATAATTTTAAAAAGCAACGCTTGAGTCACAGAAGACAATCTGATACTTTCTTTTTGCATTATTCTGTGAGAAAAAATATTGAATAGACTTTTTTGGCTAGTTTATACATCAAAGACAACGAAAAGTAATGAAATTGCCAAGAATTAAAAAAGGAATAAAAAAAAAAATCACAAAAATATTTGCTGGTTTTTGTAACAGAGTATTTTTTTCTTGATTGTAAACTTTTCAGATCAGGATGCATAATATTTTTTATTTTATTCAAAACTGATTTTCAGATGTTACATACACTAGTGACCAATTGGATTAGATGATACCCATTGGGCTTAAACATTCCTATTTCATGCTCCTTATTCTGGAAGCAACTCCAGGTACACACCCATTAAAAACTAATCTTCCTGTATTTCTTATTCATTGTTCAGAACTCCTTTCTCCTATTCTTTCTTTCCTCTCTAGATTCTCAGATTTTACAACATTTAGGTACTCACTGAGCTCTGCAAAACTGGTGTTAACAGATACATTGATTTCCTGTTATACTGGAGGAGACACATTGTTAGGTTTCTCTCTGTAACTCCAATGTAAAGTAGAATTGCACAGCATGTACATCATTCATGGATTGGGTTCTTAAAAATGCAAGTACTTATGTTTTAAACAATCTTGATGCAGCTTCTGGATTTAGCACTACATCAGCTCAGATGCCAAGAAGGTAACAAAAAGCTTTTGGCACATATACAAATCCCGCTTTGAATTGAATTTAACTGCCTAATGTTGTCTGAGAGAATGTCTTCTGGCCTGATGACTTTTCTATAATGGAAGTGCTAAAAATAGGAAAATAATGCAAAGGCAGTGCACACACCTCAGAAACTGCGTGTTTCTGGCATTTTCTGAACAAAACGAAGTATTTTGACCCACAAGTCATTGCAACAATTTATCCAAATGTGTATCTCAAAATTTGTATCTGGTACTTGTCATAGAAAATGTGTCTATGATAACTTTATAGAACTTTTTGGATAATGAAAGTCTACACAATTCAGGCAATTTGAAAGAAAAAGATTGTGACAGACCTTCAATAATGGTGTATAAAAAGTTCAGTCACCAGGAGTTAAAGGTTCTATGATAAAATATATCTAATCCACTGATGATATGCTGTGGGAACTAAAGACATACCTTTTATTGTTTAATTGAAGGTATTAAGGTTATCAGTTAGAAAAGGCAAAGCCACTGATGTTGACAGAGGCAGTCAGGAACTCATAAGAAAAAACCCTAGCAAATACTAAATACTGTTACTATCTTTGGTAGGGTTTGTTTGGTTTGGATTTTTAAAATCACAGTAGCCTTCATAAGGTTTAACAAAGAACTTAAGATTAATTTAGAGTAACCCTAGTTTGGAGTATGTGAATAAGATAACTTTGGTTCATTGTTACCATTATCATGCTGTTTCCATGACCATCACGAAGAATTCCTCTCTAATCCAAAGGCAGATGACATTTTGTAGCATTTGTTGGTATTGACTAAGAATCCTTTTCCTATCTCATCTATATCCTAGATGGGAATATGATTTTAGAGACCATTTTACTAAGTTATTTTCATGTTTCCTGAGCCCAAAACATGTTATCTTGTTCAAACTGTAACATTTGAGAGTTCTATGCCCTTAGAATTTAGCTGAACTGTAACAGTTTTTCTGCTAGTAAAAGTAGACTTCTGCCAATAGTAAATTCAATTGTCAGCAAAAACTTGAAAGATTTCCAGTGTCAAAATTTTCTTTTAGTCACAGCAGGCTTTCTCCACTTCGCTTTCTTCAAATGATTATGATAGGCTGTGCAAATGTAAAAACATATGTTTCATTAAATTTTATTAATGTCAACTCAGAATTTAGCCCATTCTTCAAAACTTGAACATGTTATTCAACACATGAATGAACAAATTGCAAAAAATCTGTTTGTCAGAAAATGGATAAACTTTCAAAAACTATGTATCATTATTAAAAAATAGCTTACAGCTACTTTTATGTCTCAAACAGAGACATCTTATTATAAGGTACCTTTTGTGATATGGATTAGGCACTTTAAAAACAGGCCATTGTAAACAAACATTACAAAAAAAGGAAGAGGTTGGTTTCCTGTTCCCTGCCTTTAAGATTCATTACAGTACACCTAGTACCTCTAGTAAGTATTAATTAACAAAACAAATGGTATGGAAAAGGAATTATTCTGCCCATTCATAATGAACAGAATATTTTATGAGGCTTGGAAAGTACTCTCTACAGGAATACTATTCTAGAGTTATTTATCACTCCAGTAGCAAGTAGGAACTTTTCTTCGTCACTTGAAAAACAGATGTATTAAAAGATTTACAATCTTATGGGAAGTCCTAACACAAATTCCTTTCAAGATACACAAAGTTGAGGACAAATAGAGTTTGTTCTTGAACAAATGCAATCGAATTCATCTATTAGTAAAATCTATTTATTTTATAATGACGTTATTTATAGATATTGTTTAAATATCTCCTCCACAATTTTTTCAGTCTTTCTGTGCTCTAGTAATTGCTTCCTGTCCATGTCTCTGGTTTCTAGCTCAGATGGTCTCATCTTATCATTATACTGACAAAATGATAATTTGTTTTTCTAATTTAGCCCTAAACAAGGTCATTCCTTTAGCATATCTTCTGGGGATACTTATCCTCCCATTCAACTTCTTTTTCACAATAACTCTTTGTAGTTTACATATTGTCTACTATTCTGTTTTCTTTCCTTAAGTCATACTTTGTTATGATATAATTTGTCTAATCCTTCCTGGTCTCTACTCCTTTCCTTCTCATCTAACATCCTTGTTTTCTTTGACATCTACTGAAGTTTAACATAACCTAACAAACACATTTTTTTTTTCCCCAGTTCTTCTCAATCTCCCACCTTTTCATTATGATATACAAACTCCTTTATTTTTACTTTAGGAACTTATGTTTTGTATCCATTATATTCTTTGCGTGTCTTCAATCAGAAACAAAAACAGCAAGCACACCCACTGTTTTAGGAAATATTGGTCAAATGATGATACTTAATGGCATCATGTAGCTATCTTGCAAGCCTGACCAGTCTGATGTCACACCAAGCTTTTCAACTTGAAAACTGATCTTCTTGATGCAGATACATTTACTATATCCTGAAAGAAGTTTTGAATATTCTTGTTCTTAGTCCCTTAGTTCACACATCTAAGTTTTGATGGTGGTCATTCACAGCAATTGATCTTTACATAATTAAAATTCACGTTCCTTGTTAAATGTTGGGTTTTTTTTTTTTCCCCCAATAAAAACTCTCAATCTCTGCAATAAATCTCAGTTTCTTTTTCTTAGTTTAAACATCTTTATTTGTCTACTGGTAGAGTTTACAAGAATATCTGCAGTTGTCATTCTCTTCCTATGTCATGGCAAGACCCATTTCTATAACAATTCTGTGTTCACTTATCTACTTCATCCTCTAATGAAGTTTTTTACTGTCTTTCATTTACACAACACTGTCTTCTACCAATTTTAGGAAAAATCTCTCTCTACAGGCTTTTAAGTATGCTCTTCATTATGGTATTTTTACAAAACCAACATGCAATTCTGAATAAATAGGTACTCAGCAGAGAGAATTATTTATAATGAATAATCTCTGATCATGTGTAAATGTCAAGTTTCAGCCAGACAATCCAAGTAATAACATACTTACCAATGTTACCCACCTGCCATCCTTTTATTATTCATTTTAGGTATTGACTTAAGACTTGGAATTAGATATCCTCTTAAGTGTTTGTATACTATTGATTTAATCTGCAGTTTCAAGGCACTGAGACTGTGTTCATCATAATTTTACAGTCTCTTTCTGATTTTTTGTTGGAGTGGAGGAAATGTGATTCTTTCAAAGGAATTTAAAACAAACCACCAATCCAAACCAAAGAAAAAAAAAAAGCTGAACCAAGCCATGACAGGCTGTTTTCCTGTATTTCTATGAAATTTAAACTTTGAATGCTGAGAAGAGCTCAACACTGTTTACGTATCACTGGAAATTCAGATCAGAGAAGTCAACCAGCACTAGCATAGTTCTGAAATTCTGCAAATACCTCAAACAACAGCTGAAGTTTATACTATGAAATCGCAAGTTAAAAACTGATTTTGCTTAATTCAACATTTTCTAGAAATAAGCTAGAAATATGCAAGAACTGTAAAAAGTAAATTAAAATTATGTTTTTTATAATTTTATAGTATTATTTTACCTTTTACATGAGATCTTATAAAATTATTTAGAAATTATTTACATTATTTAAATGCTAATTCCTATTAGAAGTACAGTCCTAATCAAGCTTGAGGTTTTATAAACTCTAAAAATATTAAGAATTGAAGACAAACTTTTACAATATGATAGGAAAAAAATCACAATGTGTTAAAGACTAGTTACACTAATTTACTACCACCTCAGACTGTAACTTCATATCTGATTATAAGTAAAGGTTCTCAGTAAAACAGTGTTATTCTTTTTTATTTTATGGGTTTACCTGAACTATAGCTATCGGTAGAAACATGGCCATAAAAAATACAAGTTCTAGTATGTGTGGCCATTATTGAAATTTAAATCTATACTATTAGAAGAAAAGTACTGTTTTCTTCACAGTGGATTAAAAAATTTTCCTGTAAGTACTGATGCTGAAACATATCCAGTATCAATAACTGTCATAGTTGCAGGAGCCTCAGAAGATCAAATGACTGATGAAAAGGATCAAGAATTAAAGCTCTTGATACTTTAAAAGCTCAGGTGAAAACACATGTATCATCCAAAGAAGGGGATGGCTCTACATATGTTGATACTAGTGAAATTTGCTTTCTCAACAATGAATTATTTTTGAATGGTAGGGTACCCATTAAAAAGGGTTAAAAAATTGCATATATTGAATGATAAATTTTAGTGAAGACTTTTAAGTATCAAGTGTACAGATAACAAAGTCTGAGAGATGAAAAAAATGCAAATATTTTTTAAAATATTCTATCATATAGAAGGAGGAAAGTCAGCCCAGAGCAAATAACAAAAAAGAGATACATTCACATAATACAAAATTACCATGATCCAATGAGTTTTGTGCAAAATCACTTAAACAATGTTCAGTTAAGTTTTAGGTCCTACTATTGGCTATATTTGAGAGATCATATGTGGCAGGTGCATGGGGATTTTGGATGATTTGAGGAGAATAAATTCAATGTTTATACCTCTATGAGGTGGAAAAAAGAAGGGGTAGGAATACACCAGCAACAAGGATTTGACATCCATACATTTAATGCCCTTCTATGGAAGAACTGAATAGCTGAAATTGGAGAAATGAATGAAAATTAGAATGAAATCCAACAGTGATAGGTAACCAAATCTGTATTTCAAGTGGAAAAAGTTAATGGAAGATGTCACTGCCTATGGCAGGAAGATTGGAGCTAGATGATCTTTCAGGTCCTGTCAAAACAAAACCATTCTGTGATTCTATGATAATCTGCAAACATATGGCATACACAGTAATAAATAAGCAAGTAGAAGATTAGCAGGAAAAGTATATCAGGGAAGAATCCTTGAAATACTGTTCTAAAATTAACTCTGCTCAGTACCAGCAAGGCTGCATCTGAATGTCTTTTAGACCCTGAAGTTCACAAAAATTGTGAACAATGTGAAGAGTGCTTTTCTAAAAATGAAGAAACTTGAAATTGTACATTTCAGAAAAAGGATTAGGTCTGTTTTGTCTTCTTGGCCAAAAAAAACCAAACCAAAACAAAACAACAATTAGCAGGTTTCATCAACAGAAGATCCTTTCCTTTAGAAGCACATTGATATGTAGGTTAGGAAGGAAACTAGAAATCCTGCACAAGAATTCAGCATGTTGTCAAAAAAGCTTGTAAGGCAAGTTCAGTGATCCTGACAGGAGAAGGATTGCACTTCAAGGAATTGTTGATCTACATGTCAGCTGACTGTCGTATGCCCAGCTCTGTGCTATCCTGCATATCCAGAGTGGCCTTCAGGCTGTGTTAAGCTGCACAACTTCTCTGGTTGCATGGTAAGCTCTGTGACCTCACTGTAGCAGAGGAACCTGCAGGGATCTCCCACTTGGTACCAGTGATTATGTCACCTGCACGGCCTTGCCCTGAACTAAAAGTGTGGCAATAATCCTATAGCAGCTCAAATGACTGAAACTGGAGACTGACTTCTATGGATAGGGTCTACCCAGCATGTTACACATGGATAAGAGGCTCACTCAGTGCTATGTCTCTCAGAGTTCCCACCATCCAAAGGGACATAAAATTATCCACACTTTAAAGAGTGTTTTTCTTGCTGGCATCAGAAGGGATCAGGACCTCCTGGTGCAAAACAGCAAGTAAAAAACAAAAAAGCAGAAACAGAAAGCATCAAAAGAACACTTGCCAGATCCCATCTTGGATTAAGCAGACATGGTTTGGTTTGATTTGATTTGATTTGGTTTGGTTTGGTTTGGTTTAGTTTGGTTTCATTGTGTTTTGGTTGGTTGGTTGGTTGGGGTTTTTTTCTGTTACTGTTTTTCTCTCACCTGTGTCTTTTCTAGCACTCTGTTTGCTTTAACTGATGAAAACATAAATGTGTATTTGCATTTATCATAACTTGATTTAGGCTGAGTGTTTTCAAAATGATTGTGTTTCACCCTCAAGGTCATAATAAATTCATGAAGTGGAGAACTAGGACCCTTTTAAAGGTTCTTCAGTGCCCCAGTGCATTCCCTAGAACATCCAGCAAAATACCATCCCACAAATACTGTTACATACTGGTTTGATAACCAGTAAAATCAGGCAGTAGGGGAGGGAGTGCCAACTAGTGAAGAGGAATTATCCAGTGTAATCTTTGTCAGAATGCAAGGTATCAAGGAGCTCATCAGAACTGCATGCATAGGTGGGGAATTTGCCACACCCTCACTGTGGATATGCTTCCAGTCTCGACAAAAAGTAATCTGAGAGTACAGAAGGAAAGAGTACATGGTATGACCTTGTAGACAAAAATGGATTGAAGATTTTCTAAACCCCATTTCCAGTCTCAAGATTGACTGGTACTCTCAGGCATCTTATTTAAAAAAAAGTAGAAAAAAAATTTTTTTTTCTCTTTTCTCTGTAGTGAATCTATGGCTACTTTAATTACATTGACTATAACTGTATTGTCAAAAATCCATTCAGTAACTTTATATTTTCTCTCATGTTAAGAGTAAGTAGTTCAGAGTGACAGCTGAAAAAACAAGCTATGCTATCGTTTGTATATTCTGATAATTCTAGGCAATCAGAATGTATATTCTGATCATTCTAGGCAATCTTGGGAGTAACTAGTAATCCAAAATAATTTTCATGGGCACCTGAAGAGCAGCAGGGTGTTTCTCTACCAAACTCCATAAACAATATGATCTTGTAATTCTCACAACAGGATCAGTGAGAGAAAAATATCTTCTAATGGCTAACTCTAACAATAAATACCTCCTAAAACAGAAAAATAGGGGATGAAACATCTGAGAAGTTTCTCCTGTTGTGTTTTGGGTTTTTTATCATGTGTTATAGATATTAATTACAAAATATATCCAAATGCTCAGGAAAAAGGTGTTTTATTTATTTAACCAATTCTATTTATAAAACTTCCAACTAAAACAAATCTAAACAAACAAACCTGCCATCATTAGTATGTATAGAAAACCTGGTTTTATTTTCTTTTTTCTACTCAGTTTATATGAGGAATTATTATAATTTCTCTTTTGAAAACATTCTGTCTCCTTCTATGGGAAATCTAATGGAATATAGTTAAGAAGTTATTTTCCCCTTGGGTGTCCTCAATTCTTTTTCGATGGGGCAGGAAGAGTTGTTTCCCTGTTGTTATATGTTAACAAGAATTTGATTCTTTACATACAGTGACATTGTTATAATCTTGCCTTTAAAATGACTGTTGTTTGGAGAACACTTACACTCTACAAATGCCCCACATCTGCTGTGCCCAAATATAAAAAGCTTTTAAGACCATGTCCTTCCCTCTGTTTTCTCTATTCCTTCTGTTTCTGCAGTAGAACTTACTGTACTAAGTGAAGTTGTCTCTCAATTCCTTAGTTTACCATGTCTTAAAATGATAATATATTTTTATATTATGAAATTGTGGAGATCTAACTGTGGAAGCACACAGTGTTTCCACTTTAAATAATTTCTATTGTATTTATACACTTTTCTGCTAAAGCTTCCAGGAAGATAGATTTATTTAGATTTTTTTATCTCTGGTATCATTTCAGTGTTTGAGAAGGTGTTTGTCTGATGACTTGACTGTATACTGAAATATTAGCCTTGATCTCTAGCTTCTCTCTTTTATGTCTTGTATATTTAATTTTATTTCCTTTGATCCCTCTTTCTTTCTCTGTACTGATATTTTCTTTGTTCTTTTCCTCCCCCCCACCCCATCTTCGTACTTTGCTCTTCTAAGATTCAATCATCTCCATTTTCATTTAATCCCTTACTATGCCACCACCTGTATCTTTGTTGTCATAGTTCTGATGTCTCTCTACTGGTTATCTTTTTATCTGGCTTTCTGATTTTATTTAGTTTTTGGTCTTTTAAATTCTTTCCATTGCTTGAGTCTCTTTTAATCTTTGCTGGGTAATGCTTCTTGTTACAGCTCTTGATCTTTCAGAGAAGAGTGAGAAAACTGGCAGGGAATATTGCTTATTAAATTTAAATTTAAATTTAAAACAAGTATTTGCCCTTTACTGCTATGTAAACTATATGATCAGAATTAAAGATGTGCAGCACAGTAAAGCCTCACTTTTGCACCTGAGGCATTCAGAGATTGCAATGGAGGCTCGTAACTATTCAGAATCAGTGAGGGGTAAATTTCTGACTGTGCATGACATCATCTCTACTTGTCGATTAATCCAAGAGTTTTTATGCATATTTGAGTTATTCATAGACTTCTGATGGAGAATTTAATCTGAGTACAGGGGCACTAGCTTAGAAGATTTGATACATCATTAATACCTATTGCCCCATGGAAAAGACAGGTTTCAAATTGAGCTACAGCTTTCTTAAATCACTTCATAAATACCTCTGCTCTAAGTGGATGAGCCAAACATAAAGGCAAATGTCATACCTGAAGAAATGACAAAGAAGTTAAACATGTATTAGAAATTATGTTTCACATTTTAATGTAGATCAAAGAATAAAAACTAGGAAAAAGCATGAAACCAGATTTTAGAACATCTGAAATCCTACTTAGACTTCCTCAGTGTTTTTGTCTATGTTTATGTATCAGTGTTAAAATTTTACATTAGAAATCTTGTCTGCCCAATTTTGCATCAATCTTTTCTGCTCAATTTTTTTGACATTTTTACATGTGTGTTTGTGTGTGAGTATATGTATAAAACCAAATTTATATTTACATAATCTAATTAGGACCCCGAATAACATTCATGCACATAGAGATGCCAAGAGATATTTGTTTAAGTTGAAGTTACTCTTTGAATTTTCCTTTCAAATTTCAAAAGGGTAAGGGAGACAATTTTTTCAGCAGATTGATTAGGGTCGTTACTTTTGGCATTGTATGATTCATATCTCATGCTTTTGTCAGACAGCATCCACACCTATCCAAGCAATTTCTGAAGTTAAAATCATGAATGTATTTTTTAGGTTTGGAAGCTCAAGAGTTTGCAAGTGCATGTAACTAATGTGCAAGTACGTGAAATTAGAAGATGGATGGAAAAAAAGTTGTATGGTTTTAGCTTCCATTTTCTAGAAAACAGGAATTTTATTTTAAAATTGTTTTTAAGGTTTATTTGATGTCATGTGAGAAAATTTCTGACAGTATAATTTTTATTAACAAAATTTTGTGTTGATGTTGATGTTTGGTGTCCCTTCTGCTCTTTACTATTCATATTCTTCTGAAAGAAAAAAATTATATTTTACTTTCAGGTTATATCATATTTTCAAAGATCTCAGACATAAATTCATCACATAGAAAACCACGTGCCAGTCTTCAGTCTTTTCTAAAGGACAGAGTTTATCAAGAGAAGTCTCTGAACTCAGAAAATGGTGTAAAGTTGGATAAAAAATATTCCTGCTTTTCATTAAAGCAGTTAGCTACACCCATCCTTTATCTAAAGTTCTCATGAACCACGATTCACAGATCATTTCAAGACTTTGTGGTTCCATCCTGGATAATAGAGAAAATAAACAAATTTTAAAATCAAACATGCTTTTGCTTTGGTCCTTCTCTGTTGTTGGTATCAGAGTAGTTCAAGAACATCTTAAAACTTTTTTCCATTTTTTGTTCCAATTGGGTCTTCCTTGGTTGAGAGACTTTTTTTTTCTTTTAAAATTCTGCATAATACCATTTTGCTGAGAATTTTTTATAAAATTCTGATAAAATCCAGCTATTCACAGTTATCAGTGATCTGCTTTGATTCCTGGGGCTCTTCCTCCCTTGTTCTCAGGCTTTCTTCACAGGAATCCTGAGCCAATCCAGTCTAATTGCTGTTCCTCTGCACACCTAATGATAGCGCTGCAGGAAAACAGTGGGTGGACAGCTCAGCACTGACTCATCGTCTTAGTGAAGGTGATTGCTTGACAGATTAAAGCATTACTGTGTGAGACACACTGAGAGACAGAAAGAGAGAGATGAGTGTGAGAAAAGTCCCCATTTACTTCATTGTATTCTGAAATCTGCCTCATATGAAGGCTGGGTAGGTATACGATCTCAACTCCCCTCTTTTTCTGGCATTTATAAAGTTTGTGGAAATTAACTTGCTTTGAAATTATAACTTTTAATTCATCAGCAAGTGTAGTTTTGAGAAAATCGGAAACATTAAACATTTAGGTCAAAACTACAATTTCTTTTCTCATATTAATAAATAATCTAATAATAACCTAAATATATAATACTAATGAATATATAATCTAAATATTATTCTGAATATATGATAATAAATAATAAATAATAATCAATTACCATAGCTTGTCATTGAAGTAATCATATATTTTCCTCACCTAACTATTTCAAGACACGACTTACACCTAATTAAATAACAATTTGTGGGTTTTAGACTTAAACATAGGTTTGCACCTCACTCTACTTTTACTTGAGTAAGTACTCCGCCATTTGCAGCTACAGTACTACCCTTGTGCTGCCAGCAACTACATTAAAAAAGCATTCACAGGCACTTCACAGTTATTAAAAAGTAAATGAAGCTGATATCTCAAAAACAAATTTAGACACCACTTGAATAGAACCAAGCAATGGGAAAAATGGCCAAAGGAAGAAAAAAAGTTATGTGATGAGAGTATCTGAAACAAAAAAACATCTGTATGGTTCTGATTCTCTATCACTGAGTTACTGTAAGGAAGCCCTAAACTTTGCCTATGTTAAGCCACAGTTGTACTAAGGCTGAAAAACATTTAACATTGCAAGTATTTCAGGGAGGCATCAGGTTGTGACTTAACACATACTCCAGAGGCAAGGTAATGCAAAGGTAGGAAGTCGGGTTTAATAGTTCACAAGCATTAGAAAAAATCAGGTTTCAAATAAATAGTACTACAGAAGTCTGTTTCTTTGCAGATTTCAGCAAGCTTTTCATGCAGTAGGTGTTCTTGTAATATTATGTGCTACAAACTAGAGCCCTATTCACAACATATCTTCTTTGCAGACAAATTAATTATTATCTGTTTTATCTTTGGCATAATTATGATGAATGCATAGATGATGGGCCTCTTTCTACTCATTCTTGGAAAACAGTAATTAGGATAGTTGAGAATTCCATCTAATTTTAAAAAGAATAAAACACAAATGTAATAGACTTAACAGCAAGGTTATCTCTGTTATAAAGATAATAAATCTTGGTAACTTAATCATATCCAAAATTAAAAAGCCTTTAAAATATGTAACACATGGGAAAGAGAAGTTAATATTCTCATTAGTGACAGTTGGAAAGGAACTATTTATTACTTGACTATTTCCTTGAGGGCATTCTTACAAGAAGAAAGCAAGTTTAATTGAAACTGCCAAAATCAATATAGGAAAAAACAACTATAGTGTTCTTTGTGTTGAAATAAATCTTGAGAAAACACTTAAAAATCCAGGCTTAAGTTCCTTACAACAAAAATGGCACAGCAAAATAAAAATTTTGTACTCCAAAAGTTATAGAGGAAGCTTGCTCTGAATACTAAGTATGGAAAAAAAATGTAAAGCAGAATATTTTTCTTTTCTTACTAGACAGAGTAGAAGGAGACCTACAAGGAAATGTATGAATTATTTTATATATATAAATATATATCTCCATATATTTTAAAAAGGATGCAAAAAATATGGTCTATTTCTATTAATTCCTTTCAGGGACTAAACATATCAATAAATTCAAGAAAAAAAATACTTTAAGGACAGAGACTTAGTCTGTAAACAACATAGAATTATTTCTGGGTACTTATGTTGATATATATCACCTGAATAATAGGTGTGTGAGGTTTAAATTGAAGCTCCATAAGTGTGGATAAGGGAAAATCTGCACTCACTACATAGTTATATTTAGTGACACAAAATGTTGCAAAACCCACATTTAGGGTTCTTAAGATGTGGAGTTTTATGAGACTTAAAACTTTGAGGTTGGTCCTGGCAAATCTTTCCTGAAAATGCCTCCATAGGACACTCCACAGTAGTACTCTAGGATCCAAGTACTGAGTAGGAAAGAAGAAATGAGAGCATCAGTTTGTCACGTTAGATCATTCTGATGTGTTTGTTCTATAAATAGGGACTAAGATCTTCAAAAATTGGTTTGCTTTGTAGGTATGAACATTGTTCTGACATAGGACGGACCAGAGAGAGGGCTTCAGAAGACTCAGCCACATGGCTAAGGCAATAGAAAACAGCTCAAGCTAATTTGAGAGACTCTGTCACCTCAGCACCACAGATTTACACCTCTGGCTGTAGGAACAAGTGGTTTCAGCATGTCAGGGGAATCTCAAGAGTTGTATCTATACTTGTAGACAATGTTGAGGCCAGTTTCAGGAGATACAGACAGTAATAGGCTATGACCAAACCCATTGCATCCAATTCTTGTCCAAGTAGATTTAGAGATAAAAAGCAGTCTATCTGTGAAACGTCTGTGAAATCTGCCAGCACTAGGAAAGTGGGACCTTTGAGGCTACGAGGCAGAGGCAAGTGCAAATCTTGAGAGTAGTGGTAAAATCTGTGATATTTCCAGGAATTAGTTCCTCTCATTTTAGAAATCTGGTATTTCAGTTATATAGCAATTCCCCACTATATGACTGTGTATATTTTTAAAATAATTTTTGTATTAAAAATTTGCATCCTAGTTAATGTGTTTTAAAAACAAACTAGTACACCATGATCTCCTTTCAGTCCTTTCTTATTGTGAAATTAATACTTTCCTTACCACTTCTCTTTCCAGCATTGTCAAATTGATGGACAAAGAAAAGTGTAATAATAATGTGCAGGGAAATCACATAACAATCAATTGTTACTAGACAATTATACAAAGCACCTAATCAAGAAAAATTAAGGCTTAAAAGTCTGACATCAAAGAACAGTCAGAGAAAGTCCAGCTGTGTAAATGTAGAAATGTAGAAACCTAAATGTAGGTTTCTGAGTTCACCGCAAACTCAAAATTCATATTTTTTGGTATTATGTTACTCCTATTAGCTGAAATTTTAAGAAGAATCTCATAAAGGCCCAAAAGTAAATAAATAAGCAAACATGCACAATTCTGTAAAGTAATTCTAATTTTTGACATACATTTACATTTGGCAATACTGGAAACTGTCTTTCAAGGCCTTGCTCTAATGGTGATTACACAAATGATAACCCAAGATGACACTCCCCCAAGCATCTGACAAACTGATATTGACAGATTGTAAGGTGCAATATTTCAACTGTCTGCAGGAAGGTAACACAGTATCTACAAAGCCAGCCCTGCTCCAGTTTTCAGTGTCAGATGGACTCATCTTTCTATTCCAAACAAATACATTTTTTTCTAAACAAAAGTTATCACAAGACAAATATTATCTAATTGTTCACTGACAAAACCAAATCCTCCAAAAGCATCTGAATTTAACAGCTGAGGAAAGACAATGCCCTCATTAAATCTGCCCTGGTAAGTAGACCAGCATGTGTCTCATGGTAGTGGTATTTATTGGGCTATGCAACCTTTCAGCTTGGTCTTCATTTTGTTGCATTGGTATTAGTAACCTTTATTTAGAACTAACATTAGAATATTGCAATTATCCAAGAAAACAAGTGCTACAAAAGCAGACGTTCCAGCGTTCAGGTTAAGAGCAACAGAAAACTCATCACAATAACAGAGGTAAGTATACAATAACGATATCTAGAACTTCAAATTTCTTTTTAATGTTTCTGTGTTACAACAATCATACACATATACTCAGTGTTTGTAGGTGGGAATACAATGAAAAATATTTTAAGAGCATATTAATTAGTTTGGTATCGATTTTGCTGTTTAGCAGATTTCACTGAATGTTCTAAGTTGGAAGGGGCCCACAAGGATCATTGAATCCAACTTTTCAGAGAATGGCCCATAAAGGGATCAAACCTTGGTGTTTTTAGCACAATGCTGTAACCAACTGAGCTAACCATAGTGATTTTTTTACTTCATTCTTCTACAACATTTTTAAAAGAATGGAATTAATTATAATTTTAACTAATTATTTAATTACAGTTATACTTTATGAAAACAATCTTCTTAGAGAAGAATAGGAATCACTTGTAGCTAGAACTTCAATCTTTCATATAAAGTGTGAAATTAATATTCTTATGAGCTATAGTAATCAAGGCACTTCTAAGAAGCAAATAGTTGTAATTCCAGTGACTTGGTTAAATTATATTTTGAGTAAACTAGTTTACTCTCCAGTTCTAGTTAGGTGGTTGCAGTCTTCATAACTTCTGCTACATTACAGCAAATCAGCACATTCCACGTGGTTACACCTCAGTGGAAGAGATTAAATTTTCATGTGTTTGGCTTGAAAATTCCTTTAGAACTCTCTAAAAAAAGAGTAGCAAATTTTGTGAAGCCAAGGAATAAAATTCCCCCATGGGGTAAAATTTGCTCATTGAGCTAAAATAATTGTGGGATTCTTTTGCTTTTGGTTTTGTTTTTTATATCAGGAAAGAACTTAGCCAATGCTGAGTGGAATTTTCATGCCTCAAATATATTTTAAATAAAAGGAGTTGGATTTTTAATTCCAGGGAAAATAGTATACTTTCTCGAAGTATTTCCTCCCTCCACTGCTTATTATTAGGTATGAGGCTGTCTTATGAAAAGTATCATTCAAATTCCCTTGGTCTCTCATGAATTAACTTTGACTGCTCAGTCTGAAAAATAAAAGAAAGAGAAGAATATTTTATCACTTGATGGTGTGACATAATATGTCAAATTAAAAATAATAATAAAAAAGATCTGGACTTGTCAGCATCTTCTTTGTTGATGTTCATTCAAATTATTTTTACCAATTTGGTCCAACTCTAATTATCTCTATGCTTGAGTAAAAACAGTGGCAAAATCACAGATGTTCAGTGCAAGAATGAATGATATATGAAATATAATTCTTCCTTTATGCAGTGGAAGCAAAAAAATATGGAAATACCATGAAGAATATTTCATCTGAATTATATTTTTATTAATTTTATATAGTAGGACGTTAAAACTAAGAAAATAAAGAAGGAATCGTTTCCCTACACCACATGCAAATATTACTTTTTTTTTTCTTAAGGAACTAATTTTTTTTTAATTATTATTTCTCACAGATATTCACTAAATAACAATATTTTATACTCATTTGTCAAGGTAGTGAGGTATTTTTGTGTATAAGTAGACAATGGAGAGGCCTAAGATCCACAGTTTGATTCTACAAGTATCCACAAACTTTGGTTTTGGTTTCTTTATTACTTTTGTATTACTTATTAATAATTAATTTAAGTATTTTTTAGTCACAATCTTCTCAGAGCCAGAGCAGAAAAAAATCCTACAAACAAACCCAACAAACAGACAAATAAATTAAGAGTCAACTTCAGTTCCATATCCATTTAAATCTTTTGTGACCACCTGATTCAAAGCTGTTCCAGAGCTAAAGAAGTTCATAATTTGGAAAGAAATGGTGTTTTGCTCTCTTTTTTGCTTTTTAGTTGCCCAAATTTTTTTCCCCCATTTTTAAGATAATGAACTATTGACTATCATTTCCATATTTCTATGCTTCACAAATGAATCTTGTACAATGGAATATTTAATCTATCACAAATTAGAATTTTGGATGAAGAAACTTTGGTAAAAATTTCTGGAACCCTCAGGTTTATTGCTTTGCTTTTATAGCAAGTAACTCCTACCCTGCTGTTGCATATTGACAGCTATCAAACCATTTTCTGTATCACTCATTGCAAGGAATCTGACAGATGATCACAAGCATCTGTATCAATTAGAATGCCTCTAAAATTCATTCATTCTGGTGAGATATATAAATATAGATGATATAGATATAGATGCATATGTATGTTACAACACTGCTTCACCATGGGCTTTAACAGATGCCTCAGAATGTTATAATATGTAGTTTTTCTTTTTTACTGACTGGGTTTTTTCCTTGATCTTCTGAGACATCCTCTACAGACTAAACAGGGGAAGGGACTAGCCACCATATCAGCTTTATGGCTGCATCTAAAGATCTCCTAAAGGTGTGAACATAAGTTTTCTGCTCTTTCCTCCCTGCTGTGTTGATTTCTATTGCTGCCATTTTCCTCTCACCTGTCTTCAATCTTCTTCATTTTACTTGCCATCTATTAAGAGCCTGACTTAGCAAAGCAGCTGGTGTAACATAGCTGGGGCCAATTTGGCACACTAAAAGCAATGCTATGTTTAGTGATTTTTTTAAACAACTTAACTGCAGAAAAGTGACTGGCTAAACCATACCTAAAAACTTGGAGGAAATGCCTGAAACTAATTTTCTTGCACTCTTTCACATGGTCAATGAAATTCTGCATAGAATTTAGAAATAATAGTTCTTTTTTGTTTTACTTTCTCTTCATTCATAAAGGAGTTTCATAATTAACAAAATTATAGGGCAGTTCTTTAAAACAGCATATTTTCAGCTTTTCAATTGAAGTTATTCTCTATGTGGATATTTCCTGTTGTCTCATTTCATTCTATGTCTAATTAATATTAAAATTCCTACTTGATGCAACTACTGTAAGAAAGTCCTGTAGCAGAAACCCAAACTGAAATTACAGTCAATAACTTGGGGAGGGAAAAGAGCTCAAATATCTTTAAATCTGTGTAATTCATCCAAGCAGAACTGTAACACTCTAGTAGCTTTTATTCTCTAGCAGCATGGAAAATTTTCTCCCTTTTTGACATCCTATAGTAGCCTTCACTTAACTCTACTTTTCCAGTATGTGATATCCAGCATATGATATCAATCAGTTCTTCCCCAAGAGGTGGTGACAGTTCTGAACAGAGAAGTCAGGTGGAAACACACAGGAACAACTAATCTATCATCCTGGGAAACTAAGTTTAGATTTACTGATTAGAAGTACAGGTCTCATTACTGTAGGTCTGCACTCTATGCAAGGTAAACAACAGCAGATCAACAGCAATAAAATATTTTGTAATAATTCAGTTATTCAGTGGAATCCTAAAATACTTAAGACAATTAGGTTTAAGTTATATGCTTACATTCACATTGCATTATAAACTATCACTTATCAGGAACACTTACACTCAATATTTTTTTTCCAGAAATATGCAAATACTACCTAATAAAGTGGTTATAAAGACCTTAAAAAAAAGGTTCATTCATTACTAAAGAAATAAGTTTCCTTTTAAACAGCTATGAACTTAAATGAAATGAAGGAACACAAATTGACTTGGAAGTGTACTTATGTAAGCTACCTATCTATAGTATCAGTTTGAATACTGAGGATCAATGGCACCTAGACTCTGAAAGGCTAATCTGAGGAAGAAGAGATCACACCTTTTGTTATGGCCACAATAAGGTCCTTTGGCCTTTGAAAGGCTGAAATCTGACATTAATTTTACGTGCTTAGTAAAGGTGGAGTATGATGAAACATGTGCATTTTAATGAAGAATCTGGGGAAAGAAATGGTTTTGATTGTATTTTTCTGCAGTGCTTGCACAGCAGGATTCTTACACTTGACTGTAGCCTCCAGATAAACCTGCTATATAAAATGACAGCAATAACCATTAGGAAAAGTAGTAGCAGATACTTTGGATTTTTTTTCTACCCTGTACTAAGGAAAAAGCTCTTTATCCTGTCATTCATTCAGTGCACAAAAAGGTTGCTGTTCATCAGCATTGACTCTTAGTGATATAGCTCGTGGAGGATATGGCCATGCCTTGGATATAACCGTTGCTATTACCATCCAACTTTTTGCTAAACTTTTTTCTCATCTATAAAGATGTATTTTTCTTGGATTTTCCCCCCCTTTGTTTAAATAGGCAGTAAAATATCTATTTAAGCCTGCTGATCAGGCACTCACTGTTTGGGTTATCTTATTACAACAGAATTTCTTTAAAGGTATGCCTTGAGGATGACATTAAGTAGAATCTCTAAAGCAGTAAGTTGCCTCTCTTAGAGGTTTTATTGTAAAATAGAAGAGATTACACCTAGATGGTCTGTGTTCTTTTCCATTCTTCATCCTGGCTGAGTTCTGCTGCTGAAGGCAGAGTTCACGATTTTTTTGTGTGGTTCAGTAAGCCTTGCATAATAATTTTAGTTTTTTATAGTTAGGGTAATTCTTAACCTAAAAAAAAAAACCAACCGTATCAAAGCAGAAATACACACAGCCTCTACCACTCCCTCAAACCACATCTTCAAGCCTTAGAAGTAAAGTTAAGTCATTTCCATGAATCATTCCTAAATCTTCAACTGAGCACTAGCAAGTTTCTGCCATTCATTACCTGCAGGGTATGAGGAAGAGATTTCATGAAAATCCTGACCTACAGAGGAAGTCAGCACAAGCTCTTATTGCATTTGACAACTCTTCATTGCACCAGCAGCTGTGTTTGAGAAGTGTTTCATTTCTGGACTATAGCGCTTAATTTTTTTCTTTATTTTTATCAAGATCAGAGATCTGATCTTATCATCAAAATGAGACATCTCATCTTTTTATCAAGATCAGAGATCTCCCTGAACAGGAACTTGATGACATTTATTTACAACCCAAAAATCCAGACCTTAGTCTCCAGTTTCAAGACCTCTCCCTTAGCCTAGAATCCATTCAGAGCAGTTTTTATTTCAGTGAGGTTGGCCTCATCCAGAGGCTGAAGGGAAGGGGAAGGGTATGGGAGGGGAGGGGAAGGGAAGGGGAAGGGGAAGTGGAAGGGGAAGGGGAAGGGGAAGGACTGGAAAATATTAAATTGATAAAACAAGGATCCAAATTTCTTACTCTGATCCTTTTTGTGTTTTGAAATTCCCCTGTGTGCTGTCCCATTTCTGAGAAGCGCTGGCCAAGAAGGAGACAGGGTCAGGAAATCTGGAGAGGAGTCTTTGTTCCCTCAGGCCCTGATCTCTACTTGCTGGGAGCACGGACAGGGCCCAGGGAGGGGCTGGAGCCTTGCCAGGGCAGGGTCAGGTTCTCAGGACAAGGTTCTTCCCCCAGAGGGTAGCTGGCACTGAACAGGCTCCCCAAGGCAGTGTTTGGACAACGCTCTCACAGACAGGGGCGATTGTTGGGGTGTCTTGGGCAGGGCCAGGGCTTGGACTTGCGTGATCCTGGTGGATCCCTCCCAACTCAGGATATTCTGCGATTCCCTGGTTCTTTCTGCTGCCAACACCCGCCTTGCTCCCGAGAGGGATCAGAAACAGACAAGCAGAATTGAAAAACTCAGCATCTTTTCTGAGCAGGTTGTGTTCAGAACATAGGGGCAAGGGAGCAGCCGAGAGTCATAAATGCTTGTGGTGGGAAGGAGCGGCAAGCGTCAGAGAGTCCACAAACAATTGTAATTGTTTATAAAAATGTATTATTTTTATTAATAGATGTTATTATTATTAACAATAAATATATTGCATATATTTATA
>NW_020956225.1:243806-277776 GCF_003031625.1 Empidonax traillii
TGATCCCTATCCAGATGATAGGATGGTTAATCCTGGTTCCAGCATCGATCCACATGATGGGATGGTTAATCCTGGTTCCAGTGTTGATCCACATGATGGGATGGTTAATCCTGGTTCCAGCGTCGATCCACATGGTGGGATGGTTAATCCTGGTTCCAGCGTTGATCCACATGATGGGATGGTTAATCCTGGTTCCAGTGTTGATCCACATGATGGGATGGTTAATCCTCATCCCAGCATCGATCCACATGATGGGAAGTCCAGGATCCTGTGGATTCTTTCCCCAGCCTGTGGAAGCCTGAGGTCCATCCACGGGGAGGCAGAGGAGGCCTGGGCAGGCTTCTCCTCATTCATATCGATTGTCCTGTTCCTGTCCATTGCTGTCGTCCTTTCCTGCAAAGAGAGAGGGAGAGAGGAAGAAGGAGGGAGAGGGAGAGAGAGAGAGACAGGGAGAGAGAGAATGAGACGCTCCTGGGGAGCAGCTGAGATGGGTTGAGCTCTGCACCCCTTATATACCCCTGGGGCAGGGCGGGGTCTGGGATGTCACAAAGGTCTCTGGGCACTCCCATGTTCCATGTTACAAAGGGTCCTGGAAGGCGCCCATGTCACAAAAAGCCACCCCTGGCCCCCCCTGGACAACAGGACCACCTGGATCCAGCCTGGGGCAGCCCCAGCACTTGTGGCCTTTCAGCCTCTGCTCTGCCCAGAGCCCTGGAGGGCTTTGGCCACACTCCCACACCACTCCCCGCTCTCTACAGGCCACAGGGCAAGGCAGGAGAAATTGGCCCCATGGGCATGCCAGGGAGCTGTGGGCAGTGGCTCCATGGCCTGGGGCAGGTCGGGGATGACGGGTGTCCTGCAGGGCTCTGCCTTGGTCCCGCAGCTCCTCAGAGCCTTGGGTAGGGACGCGCAGGGGCACTGAGCATACCCTCAGCATGGGGACAGGGGACAGGCAGCTGAGCTGGGCAGGGGACACCATGGAAGGATGGGGCCATCCAGAGGAACCTGGACAAGCTGGAGAAGTGGCACCACCAGAACCTCGTGAGGTCCCACAAGGCCAGGGGCCGGCTGTGCCCCTGGGTCGGGGCAATCCCAGAGTCACTGAATCACCAAGGTTTGCAGAGACCTTCAGCATCATCCAGTCTCATCCTCACCCGTCGCCACCAGAATCACCCCTAATCAATGTCCCCAAGGGCCACATCTCTGTGCTCCTCTGGAGCACTCCCAGAAATGGTGACTCCACCACCTCCCTGGGCAACTTATTCCAGTGCCTCTGAAAACAAGACATGCCAAAAAAAAAAAAAAAAAAAAAAAAAAAAAAAAAAAAAAAAAAAAAAAAAAAAAAAAAAAAAAAAAAAAAAAAAAAAAAAAAAAAAAAAAAAAAAAAAAAAAAAAAAAAAAAAAAAAAAAAAGAGTACATATCACAGAATTAAAACAAGATGATTAACCAAATAATATCTGGAGATTCCATTATACTGATCAGATTTTTTTTTTTTTTTTTTAAATTTGAAACTTTGTTTTTAACAGGGAAGTACAAGAAAAAAATGGCTGTCACAGAGAGAAACTGAGGAGTCAGGACAGAGACTATGATAAAAGGAAGCTGTGAGTATGTGTGTTGAACAGGAAGCAAAGAGCTTTAATACATGACTAGAACCTATACAGAATTAGCCCAGCTAGAGGTCAAGTTCTATGTAAGAGAGAGGGTAGAAGTAAAATCAGAGGGCAAAAATATTGCTTAGAAGATGAAAAGATGTATTTTTATACAGGAAGTGATTAAAATGAAGAAAACAGAGAAGATTAGAATAGAGGTGATAATTAGAACAGGCTGTTCATTTTTCCATTAACTTACACACCAGTGCTGTCCTGATTTGCAAGTTTATGAATTTTTAGACTTTTAACCCGCTTTCTTCATAACCAATTTGTTCACATTTCATCTAGAAGCCATTAGTAGACTCCACAGGTAGAAATACTTTGTGCTTGTTATATGATATTGCTTTCACATGTCTGAAAAGGATCCAGCTTTTCATCATTTGTAGTTCATGACATCACCGAGTTGCACACATAACACAGAGGTGCATTCATCTAAATAATGAAAGGCTGAATTCCTGCTGACAATGAAATTAGTATTCATTTATTGTAGCTGAAGAAGCTATGATAGTTTTCCCTGGCGAAAGCAAAGAAAGAATTCTTTGAAGAAATTGTTTTCACTCTTTGTTGTATCACAAAACCACACAGCTCTGTATAATACAACACCACCATCCCTAAATCCCCAGTAAAAGTATCAGGATTAGTTAATCTAGATTAAGACATGTGGAAAGAATAGCATATATTCATAATTATGTTAGAATAATAGCTTCGGGGGGGGGAAGGAAGAAAATAAAATAAGCTTAAATATTTTACTATTGATCCTGTAAAAATGTAATTTATTTAAGCATTCATCCTTTTCTAAAGCTGTTAAAACCTTCAAGTGGCTGACTGAAGTTACAATCAGTCTTGAATTAATTGTTGTACTAAAAATATTTAAATTTGAGAAGAATCAAATAAACCCAACTAAACAAATAAACTATTAAAACACAACCAGTATTCCTTTTGAATTTTGGCTCTTCTACTTACTAAACAAATCAGTGGTTAATAAGTCCTGGAGAGGTGTACTGTTAGGAAGATGAGGAAAAGATTTTAGGTTACACCCTCCAGGGTCTCCTGTCCATTGTAGAAAGAGAGCTTCAAGTATTCCCTCACCAGTGCTCAGGGCATCATGCCAAGTAATTCCTGACAACAGGAACAAATCAGACAAATGCAGAAAAAATGTCCAAATTATACTGGTCAAGCACAGAACTACTTTGCAGTACACAGAACTACTCCTGAACCATATGAATTAAATGATTCGTTTCAATTTAAGCATCCTGTTCTCATGCTTTCCCCTCCCTCCTGCTTTTTGTCCTATTATGACCCTTTGCCAAAACTAAAAAAATAAAAACCACAAACACCTGCTCCTGGTCATGCTTACCCTACTGGCTACACTCTTCTTTCATGGTACCCCTCTTTTGGTATTTGTGATAGTATTACCATGGTAATTCCTCTTCAGTCAGGGACCCACAAAGTCATGAGTCTGTTTTTCCTATCTACAAGATATTTTTCACACCTTTTCCTTGTTAGTGTAGCCATAAATCAGGGTTAACCATCTGCTTAGACTTTGCTTGCTCTTTGATTTAAGGAATATTAAACAGTTTCTCCTGTTACCATCTTATTAATATATGTCCAGAGTAAATAATTTATCTGCAAGGCTTAGCAACATCAACTCCCATTTCCAAACATGTACCATACACCTTTGAACAGAAAAGACCTTTTGTTTTGGTCCTTTCCAAGGTGTGAGTTTCATTAAAAGTACTTTCAGTAATTTAAAATTGAGCACAAGCTTGATGAGTTGATCCACTGTAATGAATGTGTAGAAGCCTGGAGCAATTTATGCTAAAGAAAATGGAAGAAACCTTACTCTTTTGAATTTAGTATTTAGCTACTGACCAGAAGACACTCAGTTCACAGAACCAGTGTGTGTTTGCTTACATTCATGTGTGTGTGCTTGCAAGCCTCAACCCACTCGTTCGTCCATAACACTTGTACGGCTGATTTTAGGTTGAAAATATTTGAAACCTAAACAGTACTTAAAAAACTTGTGAAGTTCTGTCTAAATTGCGACATAGACACAAGATTATATAAAGTTCTTCCTTGGACAAAATTTGTCTTTAACTGGAACAGTTCAAACAGATAAACAGAGTCAATTATAATACAGATTTTTTTCCCAACGAAGCAATAAAGAATACTGAAGACAAATAAACATTTTGGGGGGTTGGTTTTGTTGTGTTTGGTTTGTTTGTTTGTTTTTGTTTTTGTTGGTTTTTTTTACAGGATGACCTTTTTGTCCCACTAAATGTTTTATTTTTACTTTGTTCCACTGTGTAATATCAGTATGACAAAAGTACATTTCTTGTTTCTTCCTTCTTTTTTTTCACTTTTTCCCCCACTGTTTACTCTTTTGATACGTAAAAATTATTTTTTCCTTGCATTGCTCTCCTTTTATAATTTATTAATTTCTATAATGGTATTCTCCCCTAGTTTCCCGGCTGAAGTTCTAATGTTGGTTAAAGTGAACATGCTTCAAAAATGGTGGTGTAACTCTTTGTGTAAACCTTTCTCCTTCCCAAGATCCCTTACCTGTATCTTTGGAATATCTAACAGATAACTGGAAGCTCATCTATCGGTTATTAACCCTTTCTTGTAATTGGTTGTTTGTAAGACCTCCTGGACTCCTAATGGTCACTTTGTAACTCCCCCAAGAGCTATTTAAGCAGTTACCCAGAACAACAAACTCTCTCTGCCTGCTCTCCCTGCCAGCAGCTCGTCTCCTGTGGTCTCTGTCAGGGCCATGGAGACCTCATGGTGGGGGGGAGGGGGAGGACACACTCCTCCCCCTGAGCAAGGGGTGAAAGGAAAAGCCCTTTGTCTGGGGTCTCCCCTCCCTGTGCACTTTCAACGTTCGTCAGTTTCCTTTATTTGTTTTTAGGTAATACTAAGACTTTATCATACCATTTTTTTCAGTGATGACAAATAAAAAACACAAAAAACAGCAACAAATTCTAAACTTAGTCCATTTTCTCTATATTACCATCATGTTACACAAGAAGGCAACAATAACATTTATGTAAAGTATAGAGATATTTACTGACATCAAAATTTCTCCGTCTGTAAATTAAATAACGTGAAAATGCAGAAATAAAGAATTAATGAAAGTTGTGCTTAGTGACTTCATAAAATATATTCCTATGCCTATTCCATGATCCAACCTATGTATTAAATCTTTTTTAGTCAAGCACTATGGAATTAACAAAAGGTAAAGGGAAAGAAGAGATTTCATAATCTTGTAATAAAACGCACTCATTAAAAATCTTAAAATTCACTCTGATTTAATATATTTCTCATGGTATTGTAATTGCTCTCAAAAACACATTTTCTAGGCACCAAAAGTTCACAGTGCCAGAAACAGAACCTGCACACAGTATCTCTCATGGCTTTATAAACTAACACTGCAACCTACTGCAAAACAATGACAGCTTGTAACTAAAATCTAGGTATGCTCCAGTATGCACGTAATAATACAATCAGTAAATTAGAAGTGATTATTATAAAAGTGATTATTATAAAGAAGTGATTATTATAAAAAATAAATGAATAAAAATTTAAAGGATACTTACTGTTTGAACTACTTCTGAGAAAACCTTTTTAAGCTCTTTGTCTTTAGAAAACTTTTTTCTAACATGAAAAAAAAGTCAGGAAAAAATTTAATATTCCTTGAAATATTTTGATTTTCTTTCTCAAATGCTTTAAGGTTAGCATGAATTCTACCATTAGGAAATCATTCACCAAGGTCTAGAGAGAAAAATACATATATTCCCAGGCTAATTTTGGGACAAATTTACTTTCTTGTGAATTCATCTTTTTTTCCAGGAGGAAAAATGTTTATCATTCATTCTATTACTCCAGAGCTTTACTCTGTATTCGGAGTATAAAACTGCAAATAAGTTCTGCTAGTAGAATGTGTTGAAAATGTACCTACACAAGAAGAAATCTTTTAACAGATGCTAATTCCTTGAGTGCATGTGATTGACACCTATAGAGAGGCATGAGGATGCCGGTCCCTTTTAGGTACTAAGTACTGGATTTCCTGTTTGCCTGCATTGGAGGACAAAGCTGCACACTATGCTTGCTTTCTTTTACAAGACAAGCTGCAGAAAGCAGCTTTTCACTTGCTTTTATCACAGTGAGCTGCCAGACTCCAATCACTACAGGAGCTAAGCCATCCACCTGCTTAATTCAGGAATCATGCTGGTTATTGCATCCCAGGTCAAGGAACTGATAAACAGTTCAGACCATACATTGTCTTCAGCTGACAAAATCTTTTACCCTTTGTACCCATAGAGAAGAGTGCTGCAGTAATTACATTAGACATCATGCATCAGACTCCTCTTTATCTAGCTTTAACTGTCTAGAATCAGGTGACTAATCCATATCATCATCTGGCATCCCTGTAGGCACTTAAAGAAGGTGATTCACCCCATCTTACAATACATGTCCAAGATAGCAAGGACGAATTGTCAGTTGAAGTGCCTGTCTCTCTCCATTGACAGTCATGGAAGCTTGCCTTCCCTAAAATAAACCTAATGTTAGATAGAACTAATAAAGAAGGATAAATTCAGTCCCACAGCAGAAAATATGAGCCCAGCCCTATGAATGTAAATAACATTTCCTAAAATTCTTGGGCTCTTAAATTCAGGCTAACCAATTTATTGCCTATTATAATATATTTTATTTTCTGTTAGTTTTTTAACAGGTCATCTGTAATATTCACGAGTCACACAAGTCAGTGCAGTCATTTGCAAACAGCCCATGTTATTCTGAAAAACCTATAGATTCCGGCATTCAATTCAGTTCTGGCTATGTTGGGGCCAAAGAAGCTGAAGTTTACAGAAACGTGAAAGCAGAAACTTAGAATAAAGTTATCAAACTTACTCCCCTTAGAAATCTGACTTTAAAATGTGAATGACTGGAAAATAATTGTAGTGCTGAGACTAATCTCCTGTTTGTATACTTGATTATTTCAATTGTAATAGGTACCCATTCAATTAGTAATCTCAAGTTATCTCAATATGAAGCCATACCAACAAAACATAAACTGCTCCAAGGTTAAAACTCTTGGAGACCTCAAAGCCTGGAGCCGAAATTACTCTTTATATGTCTGAAAGCCAAAATGGTGACTATATAATATGCAAAAAAACCCAAATCAAGTCAAATAAACAAATGCCCATGGAAGACAAGTAGAATATAAGGAAAACACTGTAAGAATGAGAAATATCAAAAGATGACATGTCTACTGACAAGACTGAATCAGAACACATCAAGCAAATATATTGCCAGAATATTAACTGGTTAATAGTGGTATAAAAAAACTTTAAAAGAGTGACTGAAAGAAGTAGTTTACTGAGAGAGTTGAAGGTTAATCTTTCTACTGAAGACAACCTTGGGAGAATTTATCTTTTTTAGGGTACAAAAATCAATTATTTCAAATAAACCCATCTACTTAGCAGTGTATTTCTGCCATTCTGAGGTAACAAATTGATTTAATATCTAACGGTTGTCTTCCAGAATGGTAAAATTTATTTATTTTTTTATTTAAATTAATCTAAATTAAAATAACGAATTCATTAATTACTAATTAATTTATTAATTTAATTAATTAATTTTAATTTAATTTTATAGATTGATATGCAAATAAATTTACATTACTGAGGTTTCCCATAATGTAAAATTTTAGAATGCTGGTAACTCAAGTCATAGTGTATGAATTGCCTATATTTTCAGAGAAAAAAAAAAAGTACATTGGTATTTTGATGTATTTTGGCTTTTCTGATTTTCCTTCTATTAAGCTTTCACTGTTTTTAGTTTCCCACATCTCTTGACATTAATTTACTATTTTATAACAATATTTTTTATACAATAAAATTTATTTATTCTTCTAGATAAAAAAAATAGAAATGAATATCATAAATATTTTTTCCTCAGCTAACTACTCTATGTCATACAGCTACTTTAGTAATTGATGAGATGTAATAATTTAGCCAAACATCATATCTATCCAGACTGCTATGGATTCAGCTCAATTAGAATGCTAAGTACTTGTATTAAGTAATGCCAAATATTTTCTTTTTTGTTATTTTATCTTATTAATAAACATAATATCTATACATTCTTGAAACGTTGGCAGCAATTGCATGTATGAACAGTAATGTTTCACAAAACTCTTAGATCTAAAGTGTGGGACTATTATGATAATGTGGAAAAGATGTGAACTGTAAGCTAGAAATATTGTACATGTATGGTATAATCTTCAATTAAACTAACTTATGCTGAGCTAAGCTCTGTCCTAAAGTTTTTTATTTTGGAAATAGTTTTTTAAGATTTAGAAAAGTTCCCAGAAAACAGAAAGCAAAATCAGTCTAGAACTGTAAAACTGTGATGGGATATATTGCTTCTGGTTACTGTAGCTTTTATTTTTGAGATAGGTGTATTCAGCACTGCTTTACAGCACACACCCCCTACAGCCTACTGCCAGTGGAAATTAGTTGCAATCTTTTTTCACATGAGTTGGCATGCAGCAAAATGTATATTAGGTATCATGTAGGTGTACAAAGCTGCAATAGCCACTAGATGTATAATGCTGCACAACCACTAGGACTGTGTTAAAAAAGGCAAACATGTAATTAGTAGAGATTGTTTCAGTCTGAAACCTTTCTGAACAGGGATTGGAAACTTACCAGCTAGTAATTAACACAGTTTTCTATAGGCTCTCCAAAACAGGGGTTGGACTCATCGGGCCTCATACCTCACACTCCATTTGTACACACAAGAAAATGTGTTCCATTCTAGAATCCCAAGACCAGGAGCTAACAAAAATCTATCTGTGAAGGGCTCAAAGGAATCCAGGGTATCCAGCAATTATGAGTTCAATGTTTTCCAACATCAAAGACACTGAGCTACTGTTGGCTTGGTAAACACAAGCCCACCAAATATAGACTTTATATAAATACATCTGTGAAGGACTCAGGTAAGGCATATGATCTGCACAACCATGGAGAGGGGTTGGGAGGGCAGAATTAGCTACTGTGAGCTGGAGACAAATTACAGAGCAATGACAGGATTAGACAGGTTTGGAAAATTAGGGGAAAGAGTTCCTCCTGAAGTGATCCAAACTTCTGTTTGTATCTGTAGTTTCAAGCGTATGTGTTAGGTGCTTCGGTGTTTTATTGGATTTTTAAAGAAGTTTTCGAAGTAACATAGAAGCCACTAGAAGCCATTAGAAGCCACTAGAAGTCACTAGAAGCCACTAGAAGTCATTAGAAGCCACTAGAAGCCACTAGAAGCTAGAACTATGCTGGGTTCTGTGTCATCACTTTTTTAAACAACATTCTGTTTCAACAGACATTTTATCTGATATAGGCAAATACCATACTTCTTCCATCACTATTCATTTTTTGCGTGGTTGAAACAGATTTTTTTGATAGAACTGAGAACTTTCCAGTGATGTGTTTTAAGTAGCTATCAATATTAGCTATTCTTGCATGTTGTTCTTATTTCATGTTGAGTTCTAGTTGATCTTGTAATTACTAAAACAACAACTGTATCTGGCAAGGGAAAACAATGTTCCCTACAGAAAATTATTTTTTATCTATATATCTTGTTATATTTAAATGGGGAAATTTATGTTGTTTTTATAACTATGAAAATATATGCAGAATGTAATAGTAAGGACAAGCTCTCTCTTCCAATCTTCTACAGCTTATGTGTTTGCGTAATTCCAGTCACCAGATGTTCAGAACATTACTGGAAATCTCAGAGTTAAAGTCTCCAGAATGCATTTTAACTTTACCAGTACAGACATGGACAAGAAATATTAAAAATATGGATAGAAAAAACCAGAAAAAAATAGGTCTTACAACTGAAGCAAAAAGACAGCAAGAAGTGTTAGAACAGTATTTAGCATATTTCTGTGGTGCAGCCCTGCTAGGCAGCTCAGTTCCACAATGTCATTTGCTCACTACCCACTGGTGAAATGGCGGAGAGAATAGAAAGGGTAAAAAGGAAAAGTCTCATGAGTAGAGACAAAGACAGCTGAACAGGTAAAACAAAAGCTGTTTGCACAACCAAGCAAAATGATGACTTCATTCACTGGCAGTTCCCTGCTAGCATAGGACCAAGTGAAGTATTTAAATCTGATGCATCCTTAGGTGCTAAAACATCAGTCCTGGGATTTTTTTAAGGGTTCAATGTTTTGTCCTCTTTAGAGTGAAATCTCAACTTTAATTTTTGTCCTTCAGAAGATAATTTCTTTATTTTTCTTCTGAGTAACCATATTCAGCTACATTTTTATCTTCTAAATTTGCTGAAATATCTTGCAGAAGTGACAGATTATTTTTATCAGCACTGTGATGATTAATAAACATCTGTTTATGTAGCCAAACAAGCAAAAATATTTTCAATGTATAAAATCAGAACAGGACAATAAGAATAAAATTCTATCTATACCAGAAAACTAGTGTAAATACTTTCATGTGCAGCACGTGTGATAACTTTTGCACACATGTAAGTCAAAAACTTATTACAGCTGTGGGTCTCTGACTAAAATTTAGTGGGCTAACAATTCTTGTCAAGCAGCAAAAGCAAAGAGCAAAATAAATCATGTTTCTTCTCTTGAAAAAATGTGAGGTTTTCTTTCACTAGGGAAAAAAATGCTTTAAAAAGCTCAAGGGTTTTTTTACATTGATTAGGATAGAATACACATATAAAAATATGGCACTGGCAGACTTCAATATGTACAAACCCTAGAGAGCAGATTGATATTTTTGAAGCTTCATACTGAGGACAGAAATGTAACCTTGTTTAGTGCATTCTATTCATATTAATATGAACTAAGTTACATTTATTTTTCTAATAGATTTGTATTCTTTAAGATCAATGTCATCAACATACTATTGTAGGAAGGACTGTAGATGAACACTCTCAACACTTCAAATGCAGTTCAGCAAGACTGACCATCTTTCTTTTCTCAGCATATGCAAAATACTGAATTTTGATGAATTCGCAGATTAAGTACTCAATTGAGTGTTTCTATGATAGTAAAGTTTAAAGAACAGGTTTGTAACATATTTAAATTTCTTTTGCCTGTTTTATAAAGATGGTATTTCAAACTAAGTTCTCCTCAATATCTTCATTAATGACCTGGATGCAGGACTCAAAGGAATACTAAGTTTGCTGATGAAACTAAATTGGGAAGACCTGTCAACAGGCAGAGAGGTCCTCCAGGAAACCTCAACAAATGGAAGAGATGACTAATCACCAGCTGTATGAAGTTTAACAAGAGCAAGTGACAGATTCTGCACCTGGAATGGGGCAACCCTGGTTGTGTGTATAGGCTAGGGAACAAGAGGCTGGAGATCAGCACTGCAGAAAGTGACCTGAGGGTCCTGGTTGATGGCAAGTTGAATATGAGTCAACAGTGCCCTGGCAGCCAAGAGGGCCAACCATGTCCTGGGGGGCATCAGGCAAAGCATCGCCAGCCAGTCAAGGGAGGCAATTGTCCAGCTTTGCTCTGCACTGGTACAGCCTCACCTTGAATATTGTGTGCAGTTTTGGGCACTCTAGTACAAAAAAGACATTAAATTATTAGGGAGCATCAAAAGCAGGGCCACAAGAATGATGAGGGGTCTGAAGAGGAAGCCACATGCTGAGCAGCTAAAGTCACTTGTGTTGTTCAGTCAGGAGAAAAAGAGACTGAGGGGAGACCTCATTGAAGTCTTCAACATCCTCATGAGTGGAAGCAGAGGGCTAAGTCCAGATCTCTTCACTCTCATGACAGGACTCAAGGAAACAGAATGAAGTTGAGTCAGGAGAGATTTAGGCTGGATATCAGGAAAAGGTTTTTCACCCAGAGGGTGGTTGGGCACTGGAACAGGCTGCCCAGGGAAGTGGTCACAGCACCAAGCCTGTCTGAGTTCAAGAAGCATTTGCTCAACGCTCTCAGGCACATGATGTGATTCTTGGGGTGTTCTGTGCAGGTTCAGGAGTTAGATTCCATCCTTATCGGTTCCTTGCAACACAGCATATTCTGTGATTCCATGATTCTATGATCACAGAATAAATCAAACACTGAGACTGAAGATTATCTTTTGCTGCCATGTCAGGAGAAAGTCCTATGTTTGACATTTGCTGTTATCACATCATAAAAAAAGATTTGACTATGAATTTTTAGGAAAGACAAAGCATACAATGCCAGTATTTAAAATACTTTGGCAGTAAAATATAAATAAAATATCACCTCTAGACTCATTAAGAATATGATGTTGAAACTAAATTAAAAAAAATCAACACTTGAGATTGTACAAAATAATTTTTGTTAGTCTTTTGAGGAAATAATATTTTTCACTATTATGCTAATGAGTTATTTTATGTATGTCTGAGTAGGGCTATAAAGAAAATAGTTTGGAGCTGACAGAGCCATCTTTTCTCTGTTAACTGGGATAGATTCCAGCTTTTTAGTTACCCATCAGTGATGACAAGTCTCTCCCCAAACATTCAGAATTCAGCTATAATCATAGCTTTCTTGTCTTTAACAACAAGTGTGACCCCATACGTATCCAATGCCATTATAATTTGTTCATCTTCTGTTTAAAAAACAAGTCTAGAAAGCTGCACTGCTAGCTCTGAAGTCTGATAACATGATAATTCCCAACCAGTACTTACAGTGACATTTGAATCCAGCTCTGTATTGTGTGTGGACCAATTCCAGGCAGGCACTATGAATAGGAGAATCATTCCAAGAAACTAATGGTAAAAGGCTCACAAGTGCAGAGCTAGCTTCATTATAAAGAGTGAGACCATTCATTTGGCTAACTGTTTCCTATCACTGATCATGTTAATTAGAAGAATGAGGCATGAAACATAAATAGGCTAGAGATCTTGCCAATACATTTTATGTCTATGCATGTGTATGTGCAAGTCTAGGTAGAAACCTTTTTAATATCGTTCTTGGATTATTTTGCTGTACTTTCTCCTGGCTGAGAAAAGAAAGTCCTGGGCTGGGAAGAGACGAGAGCCATGCACAGTTTCTACTGATCTCTAGCATTCTTCATCTCAGCTCCTAAGAATTATCTTATGTGAAATTATACTTGATTACATTCAAAATCTTGAACCCATTTGCCCTCTAAGAATTGTCTTACCACTGGACTATGCAGTGAATTGATTTGTGGTCTCTGTACAGTTGGTAATACACTGTATAGACAGCAGGAATGTATCAATGAACAGAAGAAAGAGTAAGTCACAGGGAAGAATTCTGGACCCTTGTTCTTGTGTAGTTGTAGACATCTCTTCAGATTGTTATGACGAGATGGGTCTTAACTGCAACTCTGTGTAGGCAACTGTTGGTAGGACTCTAGAGTCCACTGCACAGACTCTAAAGTGTCCTGGTCACTCAGTTTCTAAATATCACTTCTGGAAGACAAGTGTTGCCTAGAAATTAGGTTTTGCAATACTGCCTTTCAACATTCTGTTGGAATTCATCCTGAGGTTCTCTGATCCTTAACATAAGCAAGGACAGCAGCAACCTGGTTCTCATGTCTGCTGCTGAGCTGTAATGTAAATAAATATAGAAAGCCACAGAGATAGCCCTTTAAATCTGCTATAATTTTTCTTTTTCCTACATAGAACAAGCCACAAAGGAAGACATTCTTTTGATGTTTAGGTGTCAGGTAATAATAGCTTATGTTGGATTTTGGTGTACTGATTTAACTGTCTGGTATGGTCTGAAAAGTGGCAGTGAAGGAAACAGGATCAAACTAGCAACACATGGCTATCTCTCCAGTTCCCTGGAGTAGGTTCTAGTCTTCTAGATTAGAGGGTCTCAAGCAGAAAGCGTTTTCTTGCTGCACTGGCAAGTTAGCAGAAAAGCAGGCCACCAGAGAGACCCTTTAGTACATCTATTACTACCATTCTGTACTACAATGAAGCATTTAGGTAGCAAAAAAAAACCTGAAATGAAAAGACACTCTGATATGTTTTTGAAGATTTAAAATGCTCACAATAAATCACTCTTTCTAAGAGAGTTAAGTCTGTCAGAACTGTAAAAGTATACTTTTAAAGCATTGTCTAGGGCTTTGACTTTGATTCCATGGCTTTAGAGACAAATGTGACCAAAAGTTCATTTAAAGAAAACTCTCTGGGTTCACTACCAAAAAAAAAAAAAAAAACCAAAAACCTCATGACAGTTTCCACACAGTTACCAGTCCACATCACTGACATTTTTAAAGGCTAGTTAATTCTGTCACTTGCTGTCAGTACTGTGATGCAGCAGCTGCTTTCTGTTGATGAGGCTGTGAGTCATGAGAATTAAGATCTATTTTTAACTACTATTGTAGAGTATCTCATTAAAAACACAATGAATTGTTAATGCCTTGAATTTGGAGTCAGGTCTTTACAAAAGCCACTTTGCTACTTTCAGTGTCACTGTGCTCCAGGGTAAAATGAGGAAATTGAGGGAGATATTTATAAAGTTCTTTGCGACACAGGGTTCAAAAGTGCTACATATTTAATTCTGTTCACTATCGTAATTTAAAAAATAATAGTATTTGGGATTAGTGTTTTTTGAGGTAGGAAGAAAAGGCATGGCCTTTCTTTGGAACCAGAAAATTGTTTTATGTATATAAGAAAACTGTTTAGTAGGAAACTTGAAGAAAATTGAGAATATTTCATACTTGAATAATACTTGCCAATGTGTTGCCAGTTAATCTTGCTGCAAATATTATCCAGGTCAGCAATAACCAAAATTTTCAAAATTATAATTTTGTTTGTGAGCAATATTCGTTTACCACCTGATTTTTAACTGAAGTCATGCCAGGAGCAATAAGATTTCACAGTCTTGGCTGCTCACCACACCTTTATTTGGAGGCCTATACTAGATTAGCCTTATGCCAATCTGATGTCTTAAGTAGAGCTGTGTCTGTCAGGGATTCAGATAGACTTTCAAACACAATATGTGTTCACAGAATTCACAGGGCCTGAAGCACACTCAGTGTCTGGAAGAATTCATATGCAAAGTATATGTATTTCAGCATTATCTTTCTGGAAAAACACATGGTAGTGCTTCAAAATATGTTCTACTGGAAAATTATATCCATTAGTGCTGTTAATGTTCTGGTGACAGGAAAGAAAAATCTGAAAATTACACACAGAGCTGATTTTAAACATAGGAAAATATATTTATAAATTATTTAATTGAGAATTTTGTAACTATAAAATTTGATATGACTAGAAATTATACTAAAACTATAATTACGTATGAATTACTTTGTTGGTGGTGTTTTGCTTTTTGTTTTGTTGGGGTTTGTTTTTTCTTTTTAATTAAATCAGGTCAGAAGTATTTTTTCTGCAATAATTTCTTAGTTTTAGATTGGAACATCCATTAACACATCTCAAACTAATTTACTATAGTAGTATTTAATTTAAATATCTCCAAAAGTTGCCTTCAGATATGCCGTTAAAAACAAAAAAATGTAAATCTAAGGTTTTTATTTTTATTGTCTAATTTACATTTTGAATGTATTTTAAAATAAAATTTAAAAAATTTTCTTATGAAAAATTTTTTTTTAAGTACTCAAGCTGAAATATTCCCTTCCATTTTTGTAGGTAAAATCATGGACACTTCAGGACATGCAGGCTGAAAATTCATTTTCAGAATTTTCTGAATTCATTTTCAGAATTTTCTGAATTCATTTTCAGAATTTTCTGCTTTAACTTCATAGTTAAGTAGACCATTTCTTTCACTTACCCTTTCCTAATCAAAAAGCACATTTTTGAATGCTTGAAAATATTTAATGTAATAATCAAGCAGGTTACCCAAATTAATATTTCTTTTCTCATTGAGTTCATAGGAAAATCTGACTTTTTGTCTTCTCAGAGAACAAATAGACAAAGAAAGGATATTTGACCTTTTTCAGACATTTTAGAGAAATAAAATAATGTTTCAAATGTTTGAAATTTTTCATTCAAGCTACCATCAAAATAAAGAAATTCATTAAATTCTGGAGTCACTAAAGTGTTTACTGCTGGGAATATACCTTTTGAATTAACCAATAGTCAATAAGCTCATGAAACTGCACTGGCACTTTTAAAGATATCCAAGATTTCAAGGTTAAGAGTAGACATGGAAATACAACTCAAACTGATAAAATAGTAGAGAGGAAATATATCCTGAAGAAAAATCTGTTGTTAGCTCCTCAGTCACTATGTCATTCTTGTAATATCTTCTGAAGACTTCTGTTCTCTCTTGTGGTCTGTGCAGAAAATCGGAGTGCCTAACTTAGACCTGTAGAGCATTAAGGAGCCTAAGACTTTCAGTATCACTACAAAACTAAATCATATTTGAATATATCTGAGATGATGAACCTGGAAGTGCTCTTCAGCACCTAAACCCAGCTATGCAGCTCTGGCCTTGTCCTCTTTCAGTGTCAAGTAAAATCAAAGGTCCCTCAGGCTCTTTTCTTCCCTCTGCTCTACTTCCATCTCCTGCATACTGGCCACATGGACCAGAAATAAGCTGTTGTTCTTCCCCCAGTTATCCAATTTGCTTGTGACACAAATTGATAAGGCCTGGATCCCTTAAACCATGATCCTCTGGCTTTGAAGTCAGTAACTAAAATTAATGGCTTTCTTTATTACACAATGAGAAAATCAAGTTCTATACAGTAGCTATGGATGTCTCTGTCTTTGGAACTGGAAATACTGTCAAGTTCTCTTTAGTATATCTCAAAATAAAGGGTGTGTGTGTTCCTTCGACAAACACGGTTTTCTGCCCAGTCACTAAAATATGTGCTTTACTACATGCTATGATATTGACGGGGAGGTTTCAGAGACATACATACACGACCTATGAGATCTAAAATATGTCCAATTTATTAGGATAGCTTAGGGTTTTTATAGCATCTGTATAGAAGGTCTCGTGACAAGAAGCACATAATTGGTTACAGGTCACTGTCCAGATGTAAACATGCATTACAAATACCTTTATAATTGGTTATTAACAGTAACAAGGCAATTGTTTACTTTATCGAACTCCACCTTCTTCTTGGCACTGAGTTCCTTTTGTTCTAGCAAAGACACCCGCGGCCATCTTGGCATCTATAACTTATAGTACCTATAAAACTATGTAAAAGTTTATAAAAGTCTATAAAAGTACCACACACAATATAAATTGCTCATACATTCATCATGTTTCTCCCACAGCTATGAGATTCTGTAGCAGCAAAAGCAATGAAATTATTGCATGAATAATGTACTAAAATAATCTAGATACTTGTCTATAACTAAGGTTTACAAATGAGGCATTAATAAAAATTAAGAAGTTGTTCTGTGAAACGACTCACAGGCCATTATCTGCCAGAATACTAACATATTTTTTTGTATTTATTGCAATGCCTGTATGACAGAGGGCATTCAGACAGGCCTAGCTTATTAAGCTTACATAAGAGCTTGTGTTGCTCTGGTTTAAACCCAAAGGAAGTAATGTTCCTACTCGTGCTAATCAAAAAAAAAAAAAAAACAACCCTGTTCATATGCAATTATAACATCCTGACCTTTTTAAGCTCTGTATTAAGTATTTGAGAGCACATGTGCTAGTGAGTGTTGTGGGGTATTTTTGCCATTAGCATCATGCACTCACATGAATACAAATCAACTATCAGAAACAACTCTAGAAAAATTAATGTTTGCTCCTCAAACTTTGGGCAAAGCAATATCTTCCGACATTAGACTTTTTTAATTAGTATTTAGTGATGTATGCTATTTAGATTTGTCATGTGCATGCTCATTCATATACATCTATACAAGTTTTCGTACATATGAGTGTATATATATTAACATATCATAGTTATCACTGAATATGGAATTACTTGTGAATATATGCATATGCACACACAGATCCTTTATATGTTCAAGAAATATACCTTTATCACAATAACCTTTGAGTTGTATGTGAACTTCAGCATCAACACCATGAGAGGTGGCTGACGTGCAACACACACCTCACACAGAAAGTAAATTGTATGGATTTTTCATGTACCTCTGAGTAGTCCCAAGATTTATAGTTTATGATGTCTGTCTGTAAACAATTGCATTAGGATATTTGAGACTGTATTTTCCAGTACACTTAAAGCTGAGATGGCACATAAAGTCTAGCATAGCAGTCCACAGTCATGAGGAATTCAAATGAATTTATTTAGCTGCCAAACAGAAATTCTGCTGTTTGCTGCTACCTCAGTTGAAGTGCACATTGCTTTATTTGAATAGATGGTATCATCTCTGCCCCAGCAGGACTAAAGCTTAGTTCAGATTCCTAAAATAGCCCAACATACCTGGAAAAAATGTTCTGTCCTCTACCCCTTTTTTGGTGACATTTGCAAAAGCACCTGTGATATATAGCTCAAGGCAGCTTAATAGAAATTAAAATTCCTAAATCACCATGGCTGCTTTGAAAATTATTTTTGACAGAACTTGAATTTTTTGGTGCCTAAACACTTTTTAAAATCTGACTTCAGGAGCTTCTCAAAAACACCAAAGTGAGAAATCAGACTGGAATACAGCAGTTCTTGTGTTTCAGTACCATGCTTGTAACAGTTGAATTCTTTCAATCTTCTTTTTGTTCAAGATGGAGAGATTTATCATAAAATAAAGTCAATAGAAAAAATACATCTGAATGCTAATTACATTTGTGCCAGAGTGGTCATGGAAAAGTGTCCTTACTAAATAAATATTCACATTAACTTTGAATAAATTTAAAAATTGTAGTATTGAAACAAAACAAATATTTTAAGTTTAAATCATCCTAGCTTTCCAGATTCACGTTTTATCAATCAAATAAAGGTCAAAAAAATTAAAGTAATTGTCACAGCTAAGACGTTTCCTATGCTTGGCATAAGCAATGTAAAAAGGTCAATTTTAAAAATATGACTGATATTCAGCATAAGATTCAGGAGCATTGATTCATTTTTATGTACAAGTAACGGATCATTTCAACATATAAATTAAATCTCCAACATTTTTTCTTGTTCTTATTCTGGGTCTCACACTCATACAAGTCAATATGACTTGTCTGTATGCTGATGAGAATTTTTAGATGGTTTTCCATTTGTGAAAATTAATATAGTTGATGCAGTATCTCAAGATGTTCAATAAAAATTATTTGTTTTTTTAGAGCTAAAAATGTGTAAAAAATTACATATAACTAATATATTTATAATCTGAGAGAGATACAGAACAATAGACATGAGAAATAACATTGTCTAAAAACGTGGAAAACTGGATGTTCTACTTTTACTAATATACTTTGTGACCTGGGATTGTCTTTGTCTTGGGATTTCCCTTACTACTAGAGCAAATAAATACTAACTAGGTCTGGTAGATCTCCTGCAAGGGAACATTTCTCAAGATTCCCTCCATTTTACTTCCTGTTTGTACTTGGTGTCCTTTAATGTAATTTTTGTTCTGTATTTATGATACTTTAACCCTCTTGTTCTGTTTTTCTGTATGTCTGGGTAAGCAGGATAATCTTCCTGGAGCTCGAGTCCTGTGCTTTAAATTTGTACCTCAGTCCAAAGTACAGTATAAAAAAAGACTCACACTGGCTTAGTCACAATTACAAAAGCTGATCCCTTTCTAATTAAGGTAATGACCACACACTTGTCCTTTATAAGATAAAAAGCAAACAAAAAAAAAAAACCAACACCAAAATACCCAAACAGTTCTAAACAAAAGAAAAAAAGTGTATGTTTTGGAACAAATGCTCATTAACAGTTACTGCATCTTCCAGTGTAATTTAATCAGAAAGAAATTGCTTTGCACTCTCCAAGATGGCTTGGCAGCATGAACCAAATTGTAATATACAGGGACAATTAGAAAGTTCACTTTGGAAGTGTGCATCTGATCCAAACATAATCTCCAATACAGATATAACTGTAGAGAAAACCAAAGTAGTATAAAATAGTGTGATTTTATGTTTATTTCTCACACATCTTTTAAAGTTCACTTATCTTACAAAAATAATCTTACAGTTAAGAAACTTCGGAGAAGTGATCATTTTACCTTTAAAAATCTCTATATTTCCCATCTGTTTTCTGCATAAACTTTGAAGGAGAGTACTCTCACTTAGTCTCAATGCCATTTTTTTTTCTTTATTTTTCTTTTTTTTTCTTCATTTTTCTTTTTTTTTTTTTCTTCTTCTTTATATTTTTTTCTGCTGTTAGGTCTTCTCCTATAAAAATGGACAAAGTTAGCTTTACCTTGACTTCTTATTGATTTTTTTGAAATGGTTGTCACTCAGGCCAAAAAGTTCTACTCTTTTTCTTCATATGGAACACACCAGGCCAAATCTTCACCATGTACCTGATGTCTTACAGAGGAGAGAAACTTAGTAGACTTACTGAAAATTCATTGGCTGTAGAAACAGATTTACCCAAAAGAGTGGTGGTTTCTTTCCTATCTCAAAACCAACTGAATTTTACTGCTCTAACAATCAGACATCAATCACTTTGTTGAATACTTGAACAAAATGAAGACATGAAGAAAGGAATTATCCGAAAAGAATAGAGTTATACATGTCCTCAGTTTGACATTTGGCCATTTGGTGATATATAGATGAGATGAGAATCAGCAGGTGACAGGAAATATGGTTTTAGTATGAAGGAAGAGCTATAGAACAATAAGATAATGTCAAGGAAGACAACTAGAAATACTGCTAGGATAATGGCAGTCAGTTAGACAGAAAAGACTAAGCAAAAAGGGAAATAATATTTGGGAAGTAAGAATCTCATGAATTGCCTAAGAATCACAGGCACCATCAAATTATCTCACAAAAAACTAGAAAATAGGTGTAATGTGTTCAGTCATTGCAGCTAAAAGACAAATTTCTTCATACAAGTGTTCTATGTGTTTATAGTTCTGTGAAGATGGAACTCTTTGTGTGATGTGTTAAGATATGACTATGCCTTACTGGAAATTAAGTCATTGCCAGTTTATTTGATTTACTGGATTATTCCCCTCATGCCTTTATATATTTATTCTGTGTGTTTTCTTTTACTTCCAAATAAATGAAATATACTCATAGGCAATACAGTTAATTGAATTTCTATTCTGGAATAAGTATAAGCTTCAAGTGTTCAAGCATAATTCCCCAAATAGCATAGATTGTTTAGGTCTCACCTGAATTAGACAGCTTAGTAGCTCATTTGATTCTAGTGGGCAAAGCAGGTAAACTAATATAAATACTTAAATATGTTCCAAAGACAGAGAAGATAAAAAAATTATATAAATTCTTCTTAAAACAATAGCAAAATTTCTTTTCCTTTCACCATAATCTACTGCATTCTCTACTATTAATATTCACCAAAAAAATTGCTCTAGTGAATTTAATGAGCTTTGTTGAAAGATAGTGACAAGCATTGCTTAGTCAGATAATTATTTAATAAGAGAGAATTTAGAATTTCATGATAGAGTTGTATTTTACGTCATTTTCAATTTCTGTAGTTGCCCCTACGTAAAACTTTTCCCACAGAATAGGTGAAAGAAATTCTTTGTCATGGATCAGCCTGACAGTATCTGAGACAGGTTAAATGAAGAAGCTAACATGAACACGGGAAAGGTAAATACCAGAGTAACAATCAAGAATGGATGACACTCAAAAATGAATAAATCTAAAAAACTGGCAGAGGAAATAAACATTAAAATAGATCAAAGTCATAGATCAGATAAGAACACTTCTTATCCTTTCTATACATATGGCTGGTGTGTCTTTGGCAAAACCTTATTGCTAATCTATATAACTATGTTTTTTCAGCTGTTGTATATAAATGGTGAAGAATATATCATAGAGTTCAATAGGCCTTATATCTCTATACACGTTTCTTGCTACCTACATTACATTCATCCTGGTTTTCTTATATGTAAAAATTCCATTAAATTAAAAGATTTCTCTAAAATCTATGAACTTTTCAGAGTGATTTCATATTAGCATATGTGGTAAGCATATGAAAGGATCTTCCAGTGCACGACGATCTGAAAAACAAACAACAAAAAAACCCCCTCAGTACCCAACTCCCCTCCCACTCCCCCAAAAGCTCATCTCAAGTTACCATATTGTTTTCATTTTGTAGCGTATATCCAGGCTTCAAAATACATAAAGAAATCCCTCACACCGTCTAAAACAATTTGACTTGGCTTTTATCAGTTACATGAAAGGCACATACTAACACAAAATCAAACTCCTGAAGAAGCTTGCATCTCAACAAATGTCTGTAGAAGAATAGAAAACACTCTGTCCAATTACCCTAAATTCTAAGACACTAAGTTCAGTGTGTATCAGATAAAAAATTAGTAGTTAATTTGAAAAAAATAAAGATATCCTTCCATTCAGAATTCCCATAGTTTTCCTTTCTTATATCTGGCACTGAACCATAGTAGTAGCTAAAATCAAATTTTTTATAGACAGACATGAGTGATGAAAAAAAAATGGCCATTGATCTTATAGAAAAGCCTATGCAGATAAGTACTTGACAGACACTTTACTTTCTGTGGGTCTCTTGGTATCAATTGCCACTGTGAAAGGATTTTTTTTTTAAATCAGATCATTTACATGATCTAATAATCATCCTAGACACTTGTGAGAATATTTTTAAAATAACAGTAAAGTTGTACATAAGGCAGTTTTCAAAGAAACTGTGAAGGTATATGAAAAATCAACTCCCAGTCGAACACACGTTCAATAGTTTTAAACAAGGAGAAGGATCCTTATCAGCTTTAGGAGAAGAGATGACATGTAACAGTTTGCCTGAATCCTTTTCAGATGTTGAAAAACAATTTCTCTGTTTCTGAATATTATAAATGGCAAAAAAATTGTAATAAGTTAGCCTTTTCTAAAAAAAGTCTCACAAAATTAGAACATGACATCCCTTATTCATATTCTTTTTTTACACTATAAGCTAAGAAGGATTCTTCAAAGACGGACAGCAGGTTCCTGAAATATTAAGTGCATATGAGACAGACATTTGGAAAACACTAGTAATTGTTTTTATTTCTATCTTAACCCCCCAAAATCTCCCTTATTTTATTTTTCATATAAATGATTCAAGAAGTTAGTATAATAAATCATCTTAACTTTGTTTTGTAGCGTTCTAGTTATAACTTATGATAGTCCCTAAGATAAGAGGTTAGCAAGTATTATTTTGATACAATTTTGAATTGTTTTCTTCTCGAACCTTGAAAAATCAAAATGGTAATTATGTTCCATCAAAGACTCAACACACAGAAAGACTACACATAAAGTTTTTTGTCCTTTTAGCTAAGCTACCTGCTAGACAACTCAGTAATATTTTTCTTACAGAAAGCTGTAACTTTAATCTTGCATTAATTGTCTATTTTTCTAGGTGTTGGATTAGATGGTAGCTTTGGAGAAAATGACAGAAACAACTGCTTCAACACTCTGGTTCAAGAAATCACCAACTACTAAATTCCAAAAGTAGGAACCTGAATTTCACTATTGGAGAAAAACAATATTCTCTTTTGGAGATGATATTTTGAACTGTTCTTTGGGTTCCCTCAACAGCAAGCACTGGTACTGAGCAGGAGAGAAGATGCTGTCATTTTGGTTTTTTTCCCATTGTGAAGAATCTGTTCATACCTTACCTTCAGAGTGTTCATTTTGTTCACTCCCTATAGGAGATTGTGTTTCTGAAAACAACAGATTTAAAATGAGGAAATTAAAATGCAAAGAAAGAACACTGCTTTTTCAGCTTCTTTCTGGTGAATTGTAGTATTAATCTACTCAAGAATCATCGCTTGGATTCTGAGTTGCTGCTAGTGCTAACAAAACTTCTTTTTAGTCCAAACTTTTTTTTTGCTTTGGGTGTCACAAATATAAACCATCTGGTATACCATCTGCCCATATTTCTTTTTACTTATACAGTGAGAGTGGGTGGAAAGACTCCAAAATTGTAGACATTATCCTTTTTCTGCTAATCATCATCATCATCATCATCATTATAATCTTCTTAGCATTTTAATATATGACATTGCTACTTTTTGCCTCCCAGATCTGTTGATATGCTGTAGAGTAGAATTTTGTTTTGCTTCCAGTGAGTGCTCTGTGTGATTTAAGAGAGGCAGAAATCTGGAATACATTTTATTATGGTTTTACTGTTCACTAGTTGCAATAATTTTGTTCCACATGTTAATGCACATTTTATTACTATATTTATACACCTGTTTGTTTTTAGAAAAGTTGAATTTCTCTGTACAAAACAATTTTAAATACAGTTGAAGAGTATATTAAGTTTAACCTGAGGTTGAGTTTTGTTCTCTGGGTTTCGTTTCACTTAAAAAGCTTTACCAGAGCTTCTCAAAGTTGTGTATTCTGCTTAATTTGTAACAGGAATAATTTAATTACACCTTAACTAGAGTTTATCACCCTTCTTCCTGAGAAGAGCAAAAAAATGTAATTAGAAGTCAAAGGTGAATATCTTGCTTATATCAGTAAACTGTTCCATGCACAGCTTTATTCAGTTTAAAGGGAATCCTGGGATTCTATTCCATCATTCTCAATAATTGTCCTGACTGTTATTCAAAGCATTTTCCAGGCAACTCCGGAGAAATTGAGATCACATAGAGTTATTATATTCAGCAAACCTTCTCATCTACACTTCGGGGGAAAAAAAAATTATCTATATGGAGACTTATTTTCCACCAGAATCTCACTCCAGGTAGATACAGTCCTTGTTTTAAGTGGTGTCTGTGAATTTGGAAGGTCATCAGGGGCTAAAAATTTGATGAACGGTTTTACAAGTAGTTACTCCATATTTGTGAGCACAGCGTGGAAAAAAACTAAATGATTACTACAGTAGTCCTTCATTCAGGAAATCCACCATTTTCATGAAGTAGTCAAGGGAACATTGTATGATTGTACATCAAAATAAAATTATCAATCATCCTTATTACTAAAAATCAGAACAACTGTACTCACAAACCAAAACCTGCTGGATTTTGTGCTGTGCTTGTGTACTCACAATGTTATCCTTCTCTGCCCAGCAAAACAAGACAATGAAATTCTGAAAAATCTTGGAAAAAAAGTTGGTCTAAAACATTTACCTTTGATATGGCTCATTGTGGAGCTTATCAAGCTGTAGAACAACCTTTTTGAATTAATGGTAGAAAAATCTCTATAAAGATAGAAATTACAATAGAAAAAATGACATATATATATTGCAATGGTCTTATTTTGTAAATATGCAGAACAGTGCATAGAATCTATGAGATTGGTGCCTTAGTTTAGAAAAGAAGACCAGGATTTGGGGGAGGTAGAGAAACAAATTTATGGTTTTGAGACTTCATCTGAGATATTGGCTTACTATACAAAAGTCCTGCATCTGGATTTCTAAACTAACTATTTATTAATGTAAATGTGAATTTAAATAAATAAATTTAACAAAATTTTCAATTTCTTCTGGGGAGAATTTTAAATTAAATAATAACAATCATTGGTGAAAAGTCATACAGCTTTCTGTATAAGATCTGGGGGAAAAAATTGAACACTAAAATTCAGAACACAAGTCATCATTTACTCACCTACCTGTTAGTGGTTAAAAGAAAAAGTATTCAATTCTATTCCTACAGTACAATGAGCAAGTCCATCTCTTTTGGTTATCTACTCTAATTTACGTCAGAATTATGTCTGTTGCTATATCACTACCATGAATTAACCCTGAAAGTGCATTATCTGAACAAGTATCAAATTGGTCCTGTTGTAACAATTCACTGCTTTATCCCCTCAGTCTTTTTAAACTACTGCTGACTAAATAAGGATAAAGAGAATATATTGTCCTCTGCTTTGACATTAGCAGGGTAATGTAGGTATTGCCTATACGTAACCAAGTCCCTTAAACCAAATACACCAAGTAGCAAAGCTTTTAAATAACGTAATATCCAATGGTCTAGCTTTGTTTTGCCTTCATTTATGGTTTAAATTTTAATATAATTAAAATCCAGGAAGTTACTAAGCTCACTGAAGAAAAAAGTGGAGAAAATTTAATATTTTTCAATCACAATAACATAGTAATGACTCTATTCTTTGGAATGTCATTAGAGATTATATCTTTTATCATACTGATTTAGTTTTTACATTATTTTGTAAAGATATTCATCTATTAGAGACACAAATTACAGTGAGCAAAATTCTCCAGTGTAATATTTTGTCTCAAAATATAGTCCTTCTCCTTGTATCTACGTTTAAATTTTCCTTCTGCCATAGAATTTTCTTTTTCTCATACAAGAAGACAGGGATAATAACTATTTAGGGACTAGTTAACAGATAACTGGTAGTTGTTTAGAGTGTACTGAGTAGACTCAGACAAAAATGCTTTTACCAATGTTGTTTTTTAATTTGAGGGCTATCCACTCAAATCAGAGTAGGATAATGAGAAATAAACCCAACTCTTAAAACAACTTCCCACACTCCTCCCTTCCTCATGAGTTCAACTTTAGTACCAAACTCTTTATCTCCCCAGCTGAACTGTACAGGGAGACAGGGAACAGGGGCTGAGGTTGGTTCATCACATCTTGTTTACCTCTGCTTCCTCCTCGAGGGGAGGACTCCTCACACTCTTCCCCTGGTCTAATGTGGAAGTATGTATTGGGTCTGGCTGAGATAAAGTTCATTTTCCCACAGCAAGCCTCACAGTATTGTGCATTGCATTGTTAGCTGGAAAGATACTGTTAACACACTAGTGTTTTCACTACTGCTGAGCAGTGCTGGCACAGCATCAGCACTGTCTCTCAACATTGTACCCCCACCGAGGAGGGCTGGTGGTGGGCAAGGTCCTGGGAAGGAATACTAGTAGGCCAGCTGACGCAAATTAACCAAAGGGATATTGCATATCATATGATATCAACTCAGATATAAAAGCTAAGGGAAGGAGGAAGTAAACTGCCTTATCTCATAAATTATTTTCATTCTTATTCTCTTTCCCCTGTCTGGATGGGAAGTAGAGTGGTAGAATAGGTTGGTGGGCACCTGGCGTCCAGCTAGGGTCAACTCATCACAGTCTCCTATTCTATTAAATTCTAATCTAGTCTAGTCTAATCTAGTCTAGTCTAGTCTATTCATGCCTTGCTGTAGGTGCCTGATCCCACAGATGACTTTCTAGGAAATGCCAGAAATTGCATGGAACAATTCACCACAATTGAGGATTAAAACCCCTACTTACAAGGAGGTAGAACACGGTTAACTATTCTGTTCAGCACAGAACTATCTCCCATTTCTTCTAGAAACTGAACAGTAACAGTTTGCCCAATAAGGCACCCATACCTTAAGTTCCTGGCAGTCAGGGCTCCTGCTACCATGGGATCAGTTACATAATAACTTGTGCTTGTACAAGCCAGTGACTCTGGTGATCACAAAACTCGCCAAATTTCTGTGGGTTATAAAGATGCAAGATATAATTGAAGGCAATAATTTGTGTTCTCTTTATGCTCTCTAAGAAAGGAGGTTTTGACATTTTAGCTATCAATATACAGGGATAAGAGATGAGATGTTTGAGAAAAAAACACATCTTGATTTTGCTCTCCCATTATTACTCTTTAATTTTTCTACTTGTATATTAGCTCTAGCACCAAATTTATATTATGCCTCCCTTAAGGAATAGCAGGATTGGAGAGATGTGGGAATTTTGGAAAGTGATATTTAACAGATGAAATTCACAGAAAGTGATAGGTTAAACATTCTAAAATGTCATCATGAAGAATGAATGTGTTATGAAAAAGAAAAAAAGCAAAAAAGCATTATTTGTAATATGTAAAATATAAAACTGATGATGACACATCATTTGCAGTGACCAGTTGGGATCTTTCAGATCAATTATGACATACAAATGGAGAAATTGAGCTTATTATGGCTATCTGCTCAAACATATAAGTAACCCAGTTGATAATGGAATGAAAGTGGCTAGAACCCTGAAAGAAAATAATTGTTTAATAAATATTGTATGGTTTTGCATAAACTCCACCTTTCAAACATGTACTTTTATTGTCAACAATCAGAACTTATCTTTTAGAGGTTAAACCCCTGATGCTATCTTTTCCCTTCAGTGAGTAAAATAGCACCTGCAAGAGTCTAGTTGGAGAAACGAGACTCTTGCAAGAGAGAGATGAAAGGGGTGGATGCAGATGATGAAAACATTTGCACACTTCTCGTTTACTCTGTGACTCACTATTGAATGTTGCTTACATGCTGGTATTTATGTAGGCGTTTGGGACCAGGATTATGAAGCTGATAGCTTGCTATACCAAAAAGTGTTCTAAGGAGATAATTAGTAGTGATAAAATGCCAGCACTTCCTTGTGAGAAAAGGTTTGTAGCCAGCTCAAGAATCATTCGTCATTTTATATTATATCTATAAGCTAACCTGCCTTGGGAGACCCTGAAAGTTTGTTTTTTTAATGGGAGCATTTTTAAAAAGAATTAATGACAGCAGTTTTCACAATGGCTGCAGAAGCCCTGAAGATAACAGTTAAAAATGCAGTTATGAGTGGAAAAAAAATGGAAAGGTTTGCTAAAATAAGAATTTATCCTCATTTATACTGACAGAAATTGCTAGAATTTGATTTCCAGCACTTCTCCTGTGTCACGTTAATATGAAGTTATTTTTAATGAAAGACCGGGGCTATGATATAATAGATTTCTATTTTTGTTAGATGTATGCCCAAAAGCTTTTAGATTCCCAAATCAATTTACTACTAGAATGGGAAAGTAGTGCCCAAGAAAAAGAGAAAGAGCTTTTGTTTTGAGTCTGACAAAAGCTGTCAAAGTTACAAATACTAAACCATTTAATAATTCTGAAGTAAATAACACTTACTCTTGTGATGTAATGTTGTTTCTTGAAACCATTTACCATAGGCAGAGCTGAGAGTAGCATCTATTCAGGTTTTTAACATCTGATCTTCCTAATGCGAAACACTTTTTCCCATTACCTATAGTTTTAACAAATATTTTAGTACTTTTCTTTATTAAGTTGGAAGAAAAAATGTTTCATTTAATTATGTTAATGATTCTGACAGCCTGCCTGCTTCTCAATATCAGTGGAAATATTTTACCTTCTTAATTTATTTGAATACTGATCCATGTTTGCAAAATAAAGATAATACTGTCTTCATACCACAGAAAGGAACTATAAAAAGAAAATTATTACTAGCTATGAACTGCTAAGGTACATCACAGAAAATAATGTGAAGATGTATTTGCTCTGTGTAGAAGTTATTTTTTTATGTTTCATTTTGTCCATATTGGCCACTGGTTGAAAGCATGATTCAAAAAAATTTAGCATAAAATGGCATAATTACACAATTTCACAACTTTGTTCACTAGTAACAAATTAAAATTGCTTGGATATGTCGCTTAAACCAATTCCAGCATTTCTTATCTTTTGAGAAATGAGCCTTGTAACCTCAAAAATACTATATGCATTATTTAGTATATTTTTGTCTTATCATTATATTTTTGTTTCATTTTGCAGATATTTTAAGTAGATTGTTCTTGTAATTTAATGAAAGTTTTCTTAGTATTTTTCAAATTTTGTTCTTCTTTAATTTAAATTAATGCCCTCTTACATGTTTGTCAACTAAACTTTTACATTTCTTGATTTAATTGATGAATGATTGCCTCTGTAGTTGAACAATGAAAAAATATTTTATAGTGAATATTGCAGGTTACCATCTTCTCATTTCATTTGCGCTGTAGACTGGTTGTTTTGCAAGGAGGACCCAGTTATTTCAAAATTATTACATTGACAAGCATTACTTTAGCAAAGATTTCAATTTCAAAGCCCTTGAAAACTCTTCACATTGTTGACTGTTTGCTTTCTGCCCTGCTTATATTCGTGCTTCATTTCCTTTTACAAAAAACATAAGTTAAACATATTGAAGAAAGAGAAGATATCATAGCAGTTTTGCCGGCCCGTTTGATGCTTAAATGTAACATTATTGGGATCAACATTCATTAGTGAAGTTCTACTTTAAGAACCTGTAAACTTGTATAATTTACGCTATCACAATGGGAAAAAAAATCAAGACTATTTTCTATGTACTCCTCCTTCTAATGGCCTTTATGGTCAAAAATTGCAAACGTAGCCATTAAGACAGAGTGTAGAAAACTGTTTCTACTTGAATTTAACACAACGAAAATTAGTAAGCACAAAGAAATAGAAGTGCTTTCTGCTTCCTGTATAGATCACAAAAATAACTTTTTCTCATAAGATTTCATGTGTTAGGCCTTGAGTTGATATGTTATTTTCAGGTAGTGAGGTACTAAGGAGAAAAGTAGAGTTCATATCTAGAAAAAAAAACACAGGAAAACCTTTTTGGTCATTAACACATTACTTCATAACTGCAGAAATACATACTTCTTTATGGTAGGGGAAGTCTCCCAAGTAGGCGGTAAAGCATTTATTGCTGGCATCCTCACTTCATCTCACTTCATCTCACTTCATCTACCTTGACAGAACAGTCGCCCTTGAATAAAGACAAGTGTTTTATATTATTATTAATATCCAAATTCTAATGATTCCAAGAAATAAGGAGAATGGAGAGAAAATTTACTGAATAAAAACCCAACAGTTTATATCAAATCTTCAGGTGAAACAGCAGATGACTCTAAGACAAAAATCATCCTGGCAGAAAGGCTGATAACTACATTCTTAACAGCTTTTGCTGTCATTTCTGTTAACAATGTTAGTTAAATGGCATTTTTGGATTAAGGAATAAGAACAAATAAAAACGTGTTTAGAACATAAGTGAGCAAGAATGAGAAACTAAATCTACCCCAAAATTATTTGGACATATAATTAATGCAGATATTTTCACTTCTTTGTGGTTTACATTTGTGAATGTTGGGGCCGCAACTTGAAGGTGGTCTGGGAAGGATTTTAGAGTCTTCAGAACAAAAAAGGATATGTATGGAACACTAAAATCAAAAACTGTGAGAAAAAAGGCCATCAACAGAAGCTGATGCAAACAGGGGTATGCTTTTGCACAGCTGTTTAAATCTGAGGGACAACCTAACTTTGGACAAGGGCAATTTGGATCTGAATTAGAAGACTCAAATTCATATAACAGTGTGAATGAGAAAGAACCTCTAACACGTCGTCTGAAAGACCACATATGCTGATCTAGCATCGAGCTGCCCTGCTTCGCTTATCTGCTCTCCCAGCTTCCTTCATGTGGCACTGACATCTGTCTGCTGCTCAGTGAGCTGGGTCAGAGCAGGGGATTCATTCAGCAAACAAGTAAGTTTTAACTCCCGAACAAGACCATTGATGAGGGTCAGACAAATGTCAATGCTGACACAGGGAAAGACATGGAAGAAGGCAAAACCACTCCTTTTGGCAGATTTGATGAGGTTAGCTGTGTCCTGATTATTTTACTGATAAATTCTGCCTCCACATCAATCTTTAATAGAGTTTTTTGCTTTCTTCACTTTATTTTTCTCTGTTCTAGTTAAACCATAAGGACACTATGGAAACAAGCATGTTAGTTTAACTATCTAATTTTAGGCCTAAAATTAGACAATTTTATGGGTTTATAGGTTTAACATTTAAGACATAGCTTGTGCAGTGATAATTTTACCGTCTTGTACTTAGCTGCAATGGTCCCATGTCACCCTGTTTCAATTCACCTGCTAAGTTAAATCAGCCATTAAGCAATAAATCTTTAAAGCCATGTAAGGCACATGTGTGCACAAATCAAATTATTTATTAACAATATACCTCAGCAAAATGTCAGTGAGTACTGAAGACCTCCTGCACATGACTTTAAAAATAAGCTCCCCAGAGCCCAACTCAAAGAGATTGATTGAGTGCACTAATGTATTCTCATGTATTCCTCTTGATGCTGAATTTATCTCATGCATGAAAGGCTTTGCGGGGCACTTACACAATTTCTTTATTCCCTTTTCCTGAAGGTGTTAAGCTAAGGTTCCAAGTATACCTAAGCATGTGCAAAAGGCAACTCTTTGTAAATATTTGTTAAAAAAAATTAGTGTTGGGAGTGAACCTTTACCATTGTTCTATTATTTGCTTGAATAAGACAGAACGATTGAGTTTATTTGCAAAAGAATGTATCATACCGTGGCATATAGTAGCTGAGGCAAAGATGAAACTGAGGACTGTATACAGCTAACAAAAAGATGGGTTTTGTCATTCCACTTTAACACATCTCCCAGTCTAGTTTGCTATTTCCATCTAATTCCTATCTAAAGTGATTTCCCTGTATTTTCTCCATTTAGTTCTGGATCCCTTATCTTGATCTTTTCTCCATTTTAATCACTCCTGTTTTCTCCAGTCATTTATTTTTCCATGTCATCTTCCTCTTTGTGTCTTTTGTGACAAGGAAATGACAGATGAATAGTCTGGTTTCTAGTCAATAAAAAATATTACAAATTAAACTTAAATAAACACTTAACAATTAGGTAGTTTTATTTAGTAAATAATAGGATTTTAAGAGTGATGTATATTTATGGTACGTGTTTCTATAATGTATATGTACATAAGCATTAATATAGCTTGGTAGCATATTACAGAAATGAGTAGGTATAGATTATGTTAAAATTTCCCCAAGCAATGCCTACAGGCAAGCACTGATGCAGATATTAATTATGCAGCTTCTGAACTGTTCAGCTTTGCCAAATACTCTAAGTGAATTTCACAAGGCAAGACATATGGTAAATGACATTGTGCCTTTCCTAATATAACTAATGTGATTCAATTTTCATGTAAACCTATTCTGACAATTTCTTTATGTGATTTATACATGCATTTTATATCAAACTATTCACCCTGAAGCAAACGTTATGGATTGTATACCATGATTCTATTAGCAAGGGAACACAAATATTATTAAACTTATCAGTTACATGTTTATATTAGAATGTTCCTTTAAGCAAAACTTTTAGAGACTAGTTAATGCTTTACTTACATTATAAATTTATGATGAGGTATTTTTCTAACTTTACTACAACACAATTGCAGCATACTTAACAGAAATGAATGCCACCTTACATTTAAACAATCTACCATTTCAGTCTACAAATAACTGTGAAAATCCTTGCTTGCTCCTATGCAGTGAATATTTTAAATATATTTGCTTCCAGATTAGGGAGATCAATATCTATAAAGCAACAAAATAAAACAATAATGAGTATGAGGTATTTGTAGGAAATAACTTCTACAGAATAAATTTTAGATCTGTAATTGTTTGTCTATGAACTGGGAAGGTTTGTGGTTCACAGAAGAAATTGTGAACTAGATTTATACTAACTAAATTTTGCAAAATGAAACTCTGCTTTCTGTCCAGTTTATTTCAGGTAAACGTAGTGCAAAGCTTTTGCCTTTTTTGTCTTTATGAAATGGAAATAATAAAACAAAAAATCCTACCTTTTAAAAAAAAATAAAATTATACAATTGAGGCAGGTGGGGTTCTCCTCAGAGACAGTATATACCAGTTTCCCATCCTGCATCATCTTGACATTTCTTTCCTTTTTCTCATTTTAATTTAACAAAATTTCTTCTCAATATTTCAGTCAAACAATTAGGCAAACCCTTAAAGCTCAGATGGTTCTTTCTCCAACCTCAACATCTGCAAATCTTCACTTTTTCTGCAGGATTGAGTAGCTTTTTTTAAAGGAAACTAGAAAGAGAAAACACTAATTATTGTAGATCTGCTGCACACAGCTTCCTTCTGCAGAAACCACGGAAGAATTTGCATAATCCTTCAAAGGAAGCAGGAGCCTGTGGTGAGGCAGCTTCCTCCCTCCACAAGGGTTCCTGATCAACAGTGAACTTCTTGTGGTGTTTAAGTTTAGCTCTAGCATCTGGACTTCCTCATGGTGCACATGCAATTCCACTTCCAGTCTTTCACATTTAAGAGTCATCTAATACTCTTCTCTAATTCTCTTTGATTCATAATAAATTAAAACCCTAGGCATTAATGCATTGCAGGGCTATGAGTTGGACTCGATGATCCTTGTGGGTCCCTTCCAACTCAGCATATTCTGTGATATTCAGTGAAGTATAGAGTCTTCAATTCATATGGCTCAAGTTCACAGTCCTTTCAATGTTTTCAGCACTTCACAACAGCCTCTGTATCAATATTTCTAAAACTCAGTGTGTGCATCTGCCGAAATATAGATCATGAATGCTGTATAAAATAAAAGATGTTTGTTATTGAATTAGGAGGGGAAGTAGTTTTGATGAACCCCAAAATATTGCTTAGCCTAAGAAATATTTAGA